>NC_092737.1:17913724-17926224 GCF_047496885.1 Scyliorhinus torazame
TACACTTCCTGGGTCCGTATCCTTCTATTCCCATCCTATTCATGTATTTGTCAAGATGCCCCTTAAATGTCACTATCGTCCCTGCTTCCGCCACCTCCTCCGGCAGCGAGTTCCAGGCACCCACTACCCTCTGTGTAAAAAACTTGCCTCGTACATCTCCTCTAAACCTTGCCCCTCTCACCTTAAACCTGTGCCCCCTAGTAATTGACCCCTCTACCCAGGGGAAAAGCCTCTGACTATCCACTCTGTCTATGCCCCTCATAATTTTGTAGACCTCTATCAGGTCGCCCCTCAACCTCCGTCGTTCCAGTGAGAACAAACCGAGTTTATTCAACCGCTCCTCATAGCTAATGCCCTCCATACCAGGCAACATTCTGGTAAATCTCTTCTGCACCCTCTCTAAAGCCTCCACATCCTTCTGGTAGTGTGGCGACCAGAATTGAACACACTATACCAAATGAGGCCTAACTAAAGTTCTGTAGTTGACTTGCCAATTTTTATACTCAATGCCCCGGCTAATGAAGGCAAGCATGCCGTCTGCCTTTTTGACTACCTTCTCCACCTGTGTTGCCCCTTTCAGTGACCTGTGGACCTGTACACCTAGATCTCTCTGACTGTCAATACTCTTGAAGGTTCTACCATTCACTGTATATTCCCTACCTGTATTAGACCTTCCAAAATGCATTACCTCACATTTGTCCGGATTAAACTCCATCTGCCATCTCTCCACCCAAGTCTCCAAACGATCTAAATGCTGCTGTATCCTCGGACAGTCCTCATCGCTATCCGCAATTCCACCAACCTTTGTGTCGTCCGCAAACTTACTAATCAGACCAGTTACATTTTCCTCCAAATCATTTATATATACTACAAACAGCAAAGGTCCCAGCACTGATCCCTGTGGAACACCACTGGTCACAGCCCTCCAATTAGAAAAGTATCCTTCCATTGCTACTCTCTGCCTTCTATGACCTAGCCAGTTCTGTATCCATCTTGCCAGCTCACCCCTGATCCCGTGTGACCTTGCTTCCTGTGCCAGTCTGCCATGAGGGACCTTGTCAACGGCCTTACTGAAGTCCATGTAGACAACATCCACTGCCCTCCCCTCATCTTCGTCACTTCCTCGAAAAATTGAGTTAGTGAGACACGACCTCCCCTTCACAAAACCATGCTGCCTCTCACTAATACGTCCACTTGCTCCCAAATGGGAGTAAATCCTGTCTCGAACAATCCTCTCCAATAATTTCCCTACCACTGACGTAAAGCTCACCTGCCTGTAATTTCCTGGATTATCTAAAGCACATTGTACAACACGTGTGTCTGTATGGATGGAAGAGGGCAGCATGGTAGCACAGTTGTTTCACAGCTCCAGGGTCCCAGGTTCGATCCCCGGCTTGGGTCACTGTCTGTGCGGAGTCTGCACGTTCTCCCCGTGTCTGCGTGCATTTCCTCCGGGAGCTCCGGTTTCCTCCCACAGTCCCGAAAGACGTGCTTGTTGGACATTCTGAATTCTCCCTCCGTGTACCTGAACAGGCGCCGGAATGTGGCGACGAGGGGATTTTCACAGTAACATCATTGCGGTGTTAATGTGAGCTTGTGACAATAATAAAGATGGTAAAGGACGGAACGACGTTTGAGCTGCTCCGCTTCGCGCTTTCATGACAGATTTCTCGGTTCCCTCTGCCCGTGGAAGCTGCCGGGCCTGCTGGGGGGTTTCCCAGCATGCTCTGATCATTTCAGAAGATGTCTCGCCCCTTGACCTCTACTGAACTATGACCGATTGAATACGTGGCCAATCGCAGTTCATCCAGAGCCAGCAAATACTAGAACTGACTGGTCTCACGCTTCTAAGAGGTTAAAAATAAATTAATTGCGATATTTTTTGATTCCCCTCTGGGTTATTCACCAACGCACTTGGCAGCACAACTCGCCTTCACAGTCAGTGCTGGGGCCTCAACTATTTAAGATCCACGTCAATGATTCAGGTGAAGGGAGTGACGGAATGCCAGCCAGGTTTGCTGATTACAGCTGGAGAGGTGGGAGGGAAAGTAGGGTACAGAGGGAGGCGACCGTTCGGTCCATCGAGTCTGCACCGACCCTCTGAAACACCCGCTCCCCCGCCCTAGCCCCGTAACCCCACCTAACCTGTTGGACACTAATGGGCAATTTCACACAGCCAATTCTCCTAACTGCACATCTTTGGACTGTGGGAGGAAACTGGAGAACCCGGAGGAAACCCACACAGACACGGGGGAGAACGTGCAGACTCCGCACAGGCAGTCACCCCAAGCCGGAATCGGACCCGGGTCCCTGGCGCTGAGCGGTACCAGGACTAACCCCAATGATGCCCGATAAATGCAAGTTTTCCTTTCAGACCAGCGCGGGTTGAGCGACAGATGCAACTGTTGACCTTCAGCAGTACTGTCGCACTATTACTGAGTCACGTCCGTCCCCCTCTCGACCTCCCTCAACCGTGCGACAGACCCACTGGATTCAGAGCAAGTTGGCGGGTCGACAAAACTCCCAAATCCACTCATCGGCCCACCTTCCGGAGGTGCCGCGTGCTGCTCTGCGCAAGGCAAACAAGCTCGCAGTCGGGGATAGGTTCCGACGACTGGTCATCGAGCCGAAACGCTTTCGCCTCAAGACTCCCAGCGCCCACGACATCTCGCTTTGGGCGCCCTTGTAAGACCCCTTTTCACAGCCTCAAGCACAACCGCGAAGTCTATCCTTTAGAACTTGAGCGGGAATGTCGGGCGAGGAGGGATTGAGGAGACCGGATCTGTATTCCCTAGAATTTTGAAGCAAGAGGGGGGGGGGGGGGGGGTTTGGAATGGTCTACCGCAGAGGCTCAATCATTGAGAGGTTAGGTGGCTTGGTCGTGCGATATTACCCCTTTGTGTCAAATGATGTGGGGTTTGGGTGGGGTTACGGGGATAGGGCAGGGGAGTGGGGCTAGGTAGGGTGCACTTTCAAAGGGTCGGCGCAGACTCGCTGGGCCGAATGGCCTCCTTCTGCACTGTAGAGATTCCATGATTCTAACAAATGCTGGCTCAGTCAGCGACGGCTACATCTCAAATCAATTTTTAAAAAGGGGCACTGGCCAGAGAGTACCAACTTAAGGTGACTGGCAGAAGATCCAAAAGTGACCCAGGGAAAAGTGACATTACGCAGTGACAAGTCTGGTGCGCTTCCACTCACAGCCAAACATCCAGTGCGAACTCACCAACTAACAATCTATTTTCAGCTGTAAGGAGGGGGGGGGGGGGGGGGGTGGTTGCAGCTGACCCTGCAGGGATGAAGAGAGAGGCAGCTGTGATGCCCCCATAGTCAAACATCCGTCATGCTGTCACTATCCAGTTTCGGGTGCGTGGATGGCTGGTTCCAGACCTTGATTGACCTACAGAACTACAGCTCTTGGGTGAGGGGACCGGGGGGGGGGGGGGGGGGGGTAAAAGAGGGTGCTGTGACACCCCCACGGTCGAACGTCCCTCGAGCGGCCACTGTCCAACTTCAAGTGCAAGGATGGGTGTCCAGCCCTTGGTTCAATCTGGGCTCGGGTTCTTGAGCGACGGGACAGGGTAGGGGATAAAAAAAAGGGTACCGTGACCCCCCCCCCCCGCCCCCCACAGTCGAACATCCCGCACGCAATCAACACCCAACATCTGGTGCGAGGAGGGGGGGTCCAGTCCTCGGTTTGCAGGCTGGGCTCCGGCTCCTCCTGGGTGATGATGAGGGTGGGAGAGAGTGGGCACTGTGACACTCCCGACAGTCGAACATCCCCGTGCGCAGTCACCATCTTGGATTGGATTTGTTTATTGTCACGTGTACCGAGGTACAGTGAAAAGTATTTTTCTGCGAGCAGCTCAACAGACCATTAAATACATGGTACGAAGTCTTACAACACCAGGTTAAAGTCCAACAGGTTTGTTTCGATGTCACTAGCTTTCGGAGCGCTGCTCCTTCCTCAGGTGAATGAAGAGGTCTGTTCCAGAAACATATATAGACAAATTCAAAGATGCCAAACAATGCTTGGAATGCGACCATTAGCAGGTGATTAAATCTTTACAGATCCAGAGATGGGGTAACCCCAGGTTAAAGAGGGGTGAATTGTATCAAGCCAGGACAGTTGGTAGGATTTCGCAGGCCAGATGGTGGGGGATGAATGTAATGCGACATGAATCCCAGGTCCCGGTTGAGGCCGCACTCATGTGTGCGGAACTTGGCTATAAGTTTCTGCTTGGCGATTCTGCGTTGTCGCGGGTCCTGAAGGCCGCCTTGGAGAACGCTTACCCGGAGATCAGAGGCTGAATGCCCTTGACTGCTGAAGTGTTCCCCGACTGGAAGGGAATATTCCTGCCTGGTGATTGTTGCGCGATGTCCGTTCATTCGTTGTCGCAGCGTCTGCATGGTCTCGCCAATGTACCACGCTTCGGGACATCCTTTCCTGCAGCGTATGAGGTAGACAACGTTGGCCGAGTCGCACGAGTATGTACCGCGTACCTGGTGGGTGGTGTTCTCACGTGTAATAGTGGTATCCATGTCAATGATCTGGCACGTCTTGCAGAGATTGCCATGGCAGGGTTGTGTGGTGTCGTGGTCACTGTTCTGAAGGCTGGGTAGTTTGCTGCAAACAATGGTTCGTTTGAGGTTGCGCGGTTGTTTGAAGGCAAGTAGTGGGGGTGTGGGGATGACCTTGGCAAGATGTTCATCGTCATCAATGACGTGTTGAAGGCTGTGAAGAAGATGACGTAGTTTCTCCGCTCCGGGGAAGTACTGGACGACGAAGGGTATTCTGTCGGTTGTGTCCCATGTTTGTCTTCTGAGGAGGTCGGTCCGGTTTTTCGCTGTGGCGCGTTGGAACTGTCGCTCGATGAGTCGAGTGCCAAATCCTGTTCGTACGAGGGCATCTTTCAACGTCTGTACCAACGAAATCCTACCAACTGTCCTGGCTTGACACAATTCACACCTCTTTAACCTGGGGTTACCCCATCTCTGGATCTGTGAAGATTTAATCACCTGCTAATGCTCGCATTCCTAGCATTGTTTGGCATCTTTGAATTTGTCTATATATATGTTTCTGGAACAGACCTCTTCATTCACCTGAGGAAGGAGCAGCGCTCCGAAAGCTAGTGACATCGAAACAAACCTGTTGGACTTTAACCTGGTGTTGTAAGACTTCGTACTGTGCTCACCCCAGTCCAACGCCGGCATCTCCACATCATTAAATACATGGGAAGAAAAGGGAATAAAAGAAAATACATAATAGGGCAACACAACATAAACAATGTAACTACATAAGCACCGGCATCGGATGAAGCATACAGGGTGTAGTGTTAATGAGGTCAGTCCATAAGAGGGTCGTTTAGGAGTCTGGTGACAGTGGGGAAGAAGCTGTTTTTGAGTCTGTTCGTGCGTGTTCTCAGACTTCTGTATCTCCTGCCCGATGGAAGAAGTTGGAAGAGTGAGTAAGCCGGGTGGGAGGGATCTTTGATTATACTGCCCGCTTTCCCCAGGCAGCGGGAGGTGTAGATGGAGTCAGGTTCGTGTGACGGACTGGGCGGTGTTCACGACTCTCTGAAGTTTCTTGTGGTCCTGGGCTGAGCAGTTGCCATACCAGGCTGTGATGCAGCCCGATAGGATGCTTTCTATGGTGCATCTGTAAAAGTTGGTAAGGGTTAATGTGGACATGCCGAATTTCCTTAGTTTCCTGAGGAAGTATAGGCGCTATTGTGCTTTCTTGGTGGTAGCGTCGATGTGGGTGGACCAGGACAGATTGTTGGTGATGTGCACACCTAGGAATTTGAAACTGCTAACCATCTCCACCTCGGCCCCGTTGATGCTGACAGGGGTGTGTACAGTACTTTGCTTCCTGAAGTCAATGACCAGCTCTTTAGTTTTGCTGGCATTGAGGGAGAGATTGTTGTCGCTACACCACTCCACTAGATTCTCTATCTCCCGCCTGTATTCTGACTCGTCGTTATTCGAGATCCGGCCCACTATGGTCGTATCGTCAGCAAATTTGTAGATGGAGTTGGAACCAAGTTTTGCCACGCAGTCGTGTGTGTACAGGGAGTAGAGTAGGGGGCTAAGTACGCAGCCTTGCGGGGCGCCGGTGTTGAGGACTATTGTGGAGGAGGTGTTGTTGTTCATTCTTACTGATTGTGGTCTGTTGGTCAGAAAATAGAGGATCCAGTTGCAGAGCGGGGAGCCAAGTCCTAGGTTTTGGAGCTTTGATATGAGCTTGGCTGGGATTATGGTGTTGAAGGCGGAGCTGTAGTCAATAAATAGGAGTCTGCTGTAGGAGTCCTTGTTTTCGAGATGCTCTAGGGACGAGTGTAGGGCCAGGGAAATGGGGTCTGATGTGGACCGGTTGCAGCGGTATGCAAATTGCAGTGGATCAAGGTGTTCTGGGAGTATGGAGGTGATGCGCTTCATGATCAACCTCTCGAAGCACTTCATTACGACTGAAGTCAGGGCCACTGGACGGTAGTCATTGAGGCATGTTGCCTGGTTCTTCTTTGGTACCGGTATGATGGTGGTCTTCTTGAAGCAGGTGGGGACCTCGGAGTGGAGTAGGGACAGGCTAAAGATGTCTGTGAATACCTCTGCCAGCTGGTCCGCGCAGGCTCTGAGTGCACGACCAGGGATCCCGTCCGGGACCGTCGCTTTCCGAGAGTTCACTTTCAGGAAGGCCGATCTGACTTCGGAAGCTGTGATGGGTGAATTATGGGCTGCTGGGGCACTCGACAACAGATTGTTGGTTACCTGCTCGAACCGAGCATAGAATGCATTGAGTTAATCGGGGAGGGGTGCGCTGCTGCCAGAGATACTGTTCGACTTTGCTTTGTAGCCCGTTATGTTGTTTAGTCCTTGCCACAATCGCCGAGGGTCTGTCTGTGACTCTAGCTTGGTTTGACATTCTCTCTTGTCATCTCGGATGGCTTTGCGGAGGTCGTACCTGGATTTCTTGTATAGGTCAGGATCGTCTGTCTTGAACTCCATTCGCTGGGCCGAATGGCCTCCTTCTGCACTGTAGAGATTCCATGATTCTAACAAATGCTGGCTCAGTCAGCGACGGCTACATCTCGAATCAATTTTTAAAAAGGGGCACTGGCCAGAGTACCGACTTAAGGTGACTGGCAGAAGACCCAAGAGTGACCCAGGGAAAGGTGACATTACGCAGTGACTAGTCTGGTGCGCTTCCACTCACAGCCAAACATCCAGTGCGAACTCACCAACTAACAATCTATTTTCAGCTGTAAGGAGGGGGGGGGGGTGCATCTGACCCTGCAGGGATGAAGAGTGAGGCAGCTGTGATGCCCCCATAGTCAAACATCCGTCATGCTGTCACTATCCAATTTCGGGTACGAGGACGGCTGGTTACAGACCTTGATTGACCTACAGAACTACAGCTCTTGGGTGAGGGGACCGGGGGGGTGGTGGTAAAGGAGGGTGCTGTGACGCCCCCACGGTCGAACGTCCCTCAAGCGGCCACTGTCCAACTTCAAGTGCAAGGATGGGTGTCCAGCCCTTGGTTCTATCTGGGCTCGGGTTCTTGGGCGACGGGACAGGGTAGGGAGTAAAAAGAGGGTACCGTGACCCCCCCCCCCCCCCCGGGCCGAACATCCCGCACGCAATCGACACCCAACATCTGGTGCGAGGAGGGGGGGGGGGGGGGGTGTCCAGTCCTCGGTTTGCAGGGGCTGGGCTCCGGCTCCTCCTGGGTGATGATGAGGGTGGGAGAGAGTGGGCGCTGTGACGCTCCCGACAGTCGAACATCCCCGTGCGCAGTCACCATCTAATTTCAGATTTGGAAGCGGGGTGCAAGGTTTTGGGGGGGGGGGGGTCCAGATGTCGATTCACCTACAGGGCTCCAGATCCTGGGTGAAGCTGCAGAAGAGGGAGGGGAGGGGGATAAAAGAAGGTAGCGTGACGCCCCCACAGTCGAATAGCATCAGATTTATTGAGGTGAATGAGGTACCAGTTTTTTTTTTGGGGGGGGGGGGATGTTTGAGGGAGGACGTGGGAAGCACTGGGAGTGAATTAACTCAGGACTGTCAACGCCATTGCATATTGCATTTACCAAATGTGGGGGCTCATTCCCTCGTCGTCGTTTTCCCCTCACCCCTACCCCCGGGCCGGGCCTACACGCAGGCTGCCCTCTGTAAACGTAGACGGTGGAAGGGGCTGGGGGTGTACACTATGGCAGACTTACCGTGGGCCCCGTAAGCGCCCAGCCCAACGGCCAGGGCGCCCGACAGTCCAGCCACCCGTCTGAACACCACGGCCGCCATCGTCCCACTGGCGCGCCGCTGGCCGGGCCCGCCACTTTTATACCCGCCCCGCCCCCCTCCGTCCGGCCCGTGCCCCTGATTGGCCCGACCGCCCTGATTGACAGCTCGGCCGGCCAATCATCGCCCCACAATCGCGCGCGCGCGCTGCCTTGTCTGGCTGGCCAATCCCCAGCCGCGGTGATCGACGTCAGCTCCTCTGGGGATTGCCCCGCCCCCCCCCTCTCTCTGTGTGCGTGGGGCCTGGAGATTGACACCCCCTCTGTCTGTGAGGGTGGAGCCTGGAGATTGCCCCTCCCCCTTTCAGTGTGGGTGGAGCCTGGAGATTGCCCCTCCCCATTCTCTCTGTGGGAGGGGCTTGGAGATTGCACCTCCTCCTCTTTCTGTTTGTGGGTGGAGCCTGAAGATTGTCCCTCTCCCCCCCTCTCTCTGTGTGGGTGGGGCCTGGAGATTGACACCCTCTCTGTCTGTGAGGGTGGAGCCTGGAGATTGCCCCTCCCCCTTTCAGTGTGGGTGGAGCCTGGAGATTGCCCCTCCCCATTCTCTCTGTGGGTGGGGCCTGGAGATTGCACCCCCTCCTCTTTCTGTTTGTGGGTGGAGCCTGAAGATTGTCCCTCTCCCCCCCTCTCTCTGTGTGGGTGGGGCCTGGAGATTGCCCCTCCCCCTCTGTGTGTGGGTGGAGCCTGTAGATTGCCCCTCCCCCTCTCTATGTGGGTGGAGCCTGGAGATTGACCCTCCTCTCTCTCTGTGGGTGGGGCCTAGAATTTGCCCCTCCCCCTCTGTCTGTTTGGAGCCTGGAGATTGCCCCTCCCCCTCTGTGTGGGTGGAGCCTGGAGATTGCCCCTCCCCCACTCTGCGGGTGGGGCCTGGAGATTGCCCCTCCCTCCCCCTCTCTGTGGGTGGGGCCTGGAGATTGCCCCTCCCATCCATGGGTGTCCCTCGGGATGTACTTCCCCTCTGGGGGGCCCTCGGGATGTAACCCCCTGTGGGTGTCCCTGGGGATGTACCCCCCCACCCGCGGGTGCCCTGGAGGATGTACACCCTCCAACCCCCGCAGGTGTCCCTGGGATGTACCTCAGTGTGGTGATACCAGGAGCAGTGTCTGAGACTTTGCCCGTTCTGAGGAGCAGTCTGGGATGGGGCCTCAGCTCTTCCTTCTATCTACTGCCACCCCAGAATTCTCCTTCATCCCGTAGGAGAGCGGTGAGGTGATTCTAATGATGTATACATGTTGCTTTACTGAAGATGCAAAGCATTAATCCTTCCCTGGTGTTTATCTCCACACATCACCTGGTGATAAATGATGGCGACTTTGCACCTAATCAGCATCATTCATGGGGAGGTGGCCAGGCAGAGCTGGGATTTACAATCTTTTTCTAATCAGAAAAGCGCCTGCATGGTCTTTGAGGTGCCCTTGTACTACTCTTTGTACTGACTACTTGGAAGTCGGTTGCACTGTTAGTTCCCCGTAGAAGATCTGCGAGGGAATATTGTAGCCAGCCAGGAGGAGGACGTGGCCCGTGTGCGAATAAGCTCAGGAGGGAGCGATTCAGCCGGTGACCCCTGAGCAACCCACCGGCTCTGCTCTAGGGGCTGCCCTCAGGGTCACGCGCCAAGGCTGGAGGACTGTCGGATCTGTGAAAGGTGCCCTGTGGTCCTCCAGTGCAGAGCTGTCCTCGGCCGAGTGTTGCAGCTTGGCGCGTTCCGAGGTCGTGCGTGCTGAGGGACGCACTGAAGCTGAGGGATGCTGCCACAGAGTCACAATGGGGGAAATCTGCTGCCCCAGGCCTATTAGCAGTCCCTGTCCAAATGCAGCAAGACCTGGACAATATCCAGGCTCGGGCTGACAAGTGGCAAGTTACATTCGCGCCACACAAGGGACAGGGGCTGTTTAGCACACTGGGCTAAATCGCTGGCTTTGAAAGCAGACCCAAGGCAGGCCAGCAGCACGGTTCGATTCCCGTAACAGCCTCCTCCGAACAGGCGCCGGAATGTGGCGACTAGGGGCTTTTCACAGTCACTTCATTTGAAGCCTACTTGTGACAATAAGCGATTTTCATTTCAAGTGCCAGCCACATTAATACTGTGGCTCCCAGAGCAGGTCAGAGGCTGGGAATCCTGCAGAGAGTAACTCACCTCCTGACCCCCCCCGCCCCCCAAAGCCTGTCCACCATCTACAAGGCACAAGTCAGGAGTGTGATGGAATACTCTCCACTTGCCTGGATGAGCGCAGCTCCAACAACACTCAAGAAGCTCAACACCGTCCAGGATAAAGCAGCCCCGCTTGATTGCTCCCCCTTCCTCAAACAGTCACTCCCTCCCCCACCGACGCACAGCCGTGCGTACCGTCTACAAGATGCACTGCAGCAACTCACCAAAGCTCCTCAGGCAGCACCTTCCAAACCCACCACCTCTACCATCTAGAAGGACAAGAGCAGCAGATACCTGGGAACCCCACCACCTGGAGGTTCCCCTCCAAGACACTCACCAAGACGCGGAAATATATCGGCCGCTCCTTCACCGTTGCTGGGCCAAAATACTGGAACTCCCTCCCTAACAGCACAGTGGGTGTACCTACACCACACGGGACTGCAACGATTCAAGATGGCGGCTCACCCACCACCTTTGCAAGGGGCAATTAGATGGGCAACAAATGCTGGGTCTAACCAGGGAAGCCCGCATCATTTGAAAGAATGAAACAAACACTGAGGGACTGGAAGCAGTGTAGACCCGCTCGGCTGTACCCCAGACACGGAATGGACGTTGTAAATATCGCAACCTCAAACAAACCATTGTGTGCAGCAAACTACCCAGCCTTCAGAACAGTGACCACGACACCACACAACCCTGCCATGGTAATCTCTGCAAGACGTGCCAGATCATCGACATGGATACCACCATTACACGTGAGAACACCACCCACCAGGTACGCGGTACATACTCGTGCGACTCGGCCAACGTTGTCTACCTCATACGCTGCAGGAAAGGATGTCCCGAAGCGTGGTACAATGGCGAGACCATGCAGACGCTGTGACAATGAACGGACATCGCGCGACAATCACCAGGCAGGAATGTTCCCTTCCAGTCGGGGAACACTTCATCAGTCAAGGGCATTCAGCCTCTGATCTCCGGGTAAGCGTTCTCCAAGGCGGCCTTCAGGACCCGCGACAACGCAGAATCGCCGAGCAGAAATTTATAGCCAAGTTCCGCACACATGAGTGCGGCCTCAACCGGGACCTGGGATTCATGTCGCATTACATTCATCCCCCACCCCCCACCATCTGGCCTGCGAAATCCTACCAACTGTCCTGGCTTGACACAATTCACACCTCTTTAACCTGGGGTTACCCCATCTCTGGATCTGTAAAGATTTAATCACCTGCTAATGGTCGCATTCCAAGCATTGTCTGGCATCTTTGAATTTGTCTATATATTTGTTTCTGGAACCCACCTCTTCATTCACCTGAGGAAGGAGCAGCGCTCCGAAAGCTAGTGACATCGAAACAAACCTGTTGGGCTTTAACCTGGTGTTGTAAGACTTCATACTGTAAATATCAAGAACATTGAGGCAACTCCTGTTGTATGGAGACAACTTGAATTTTATTGCACTTTATGGAATTTTCAAGGTGAAATATTTTCTAATGCAGCGTTATAAATATTGTGAATGAAGTATATTAAAAACAAAGTTGAATTTTCGGAAGGGCACACTCCGCGCGATGGACCCCACCACGTGGAAAAACATCATTCTGACTCAATGTTCAATATCCCGCTGACGACACGAAAGCTTACACCTTTGTGTCACGGACACGGACGGGGGTCAATTTAAACGGTTGTGATTACCCCCCATCTCTACCTGTCCACAAACAAAACGGTGTGTTTTTATTTTCTCATTTCCCCCCTTTTTAAATGGTGGTGTGTTTCCCCCAACATTTAAATTTGGAAATGTTCCAGTCCTCCATTGACCAGTTGGACTGAAAGCTCGTGGTAGGATGAAAATAACAGGGTTGTGTTATACCGTCAATTCGCTGTGAGACCGTGAGAACGAATGAACATTAGGCTTTATTATCCATGAACTCACCTGCCACAGTCGGCTGTACAAATGAGTGCCACCCACAGGTGACTGGTCTATCTATGGCCCTGGTGAGGGCGGAGCCAGAGGCGGAGCCCACCGGGGTTACAGTACAGTACCTGGAAGTAGCCCGTATC
>NC_092737.1:17931224-18058724 GCF_047496885.1 Scyliorhinus torazame
GCTTCTGATGCAATGCGGTGGAGAACTGGGGTTAGTGGACAGGGCTGGATGCTCCGATTTGGGGACTATGTCGCCTTGCCTGTGTGGGAACGGCGGGAGAAAACCGCCGCCAAACGGGCCCCGTTTTGCTGGGGGCCTAGCAGGGAGGCAGCGCGGAGCATTCTGGGGGGGGGGGGGGGGGAGGGGCGGGGCGGAGAATCGAGGGGCGGGGGGGCCTCAGCCAACGTACGGGGGCCGTGGATGCGGCCTACTCTGCGAGCACGCTGCTTTTCGGGGGGGGGGGGGGGGCGGCGCAGCACCGTCGAAGGGGCGCCACATCCGATTTCAGCGGCGTCGGGAATTCCCCGCGTCGGAGATCGGAGAAACCAGTTCTTTACCAGTTCGGAACTGGTGGTGACGCCGCCGACAGACGTACTGGTGCACGGAGCAGTAACATATAGCTTTCCTGGGCTGGGCCCGTACGTCAGCAGTTTCACAGGCTTTTAAGGCCTCGGTATCCATCAGCTTAGAGCTGGTGGCCACGCCCTGTGGTATATTGGTGTGAGTTGGTGACAGATTTACCTGTTTGTCCTCTTGGGCGTTGACACATCCAGACAGGATTTCACAACGGATTGCGATTACATCGCCCGGCTGCTCTTTGACACAGAACTGACTAATCTCTGGGTCATAGTCTAAATTCAAATCGGGCCTTTTAGGAGTCAAATCAGGAAACCCTTCCTCACACAAAGGGCGGTAGAATTTGGAACTCCCTCCCGCAAACATCAACCCATGCTCGACGCAATTGCTAATCCCGACTCTGACTTTGAGTCGATCCTCGTTCATCGGAAGGTATCAGAGACCCAGGGCAGAGGCGGGTACTGGGGTTAGGCCACAGGTTAGTAGCAGTCGGGCCCGAATAGCGGAACGTGTTGGAAGGGCGACGGGTGGCCCTCCTTGTGGAGCTACGGCTCGAAGAGGCCCATCGGGCGGAACACTGAGCAGTCGGAGCGGCACGGCGACGCAGTGGGTGCGCGCAGCTGCCTCACGGCGCCAGGGACCCGGGTTCGATTCCCGGCCTTGGGTCATAGAATCATCGAATTTACAGTGCAGAAGGAGGCCAATCGGCCTGTCGAGTCTGCACTGCCTCTTGGAAGGAGCGCCCTACTTAAGGCCATGCCTGTAACGCCACCTCACAGTGCAGAAGGAGGCCATTCGGCCCATCGAGGCTGCACCGGCCCTCACTTCCACCCTATTCCCCTAACCCAATAACCCCTCCTAACCTTTTTGGACACTTAAGGGACAATTTAGCACGGCCAATCCACCTAACCTGCACGTCTTTGGACTGTGGGAGGAAACCGGAGTGCCCGGAGGAAACCCACGCACACACGGGGAGAACGTGCAGACTCCGCACAGGCAGTGACCCAAGCCGGGAATCGATCCCGGGTCCCTGGCGTTGTGAAGCAGCAGTGCTAACCACTGTGCTACCGTGCAGCCCACAGTCACAAGGCCAAACGGTACAACATTCATTTTGTGTTGGAGCAAAGAGTGCCCTCCCTCCCGTACCAACGTACAGGGAGAGGGGGTGGGGTGGATACACTGATTATTAAAACAGTTCACAACACATTTGTACAAAAAACAAATGGTACAAGCGCTCAACTTTGCGCTGGAGAACCAGATCCCCTCGCCTCTGTACCAACAGAAGGGAAAGGCAGGGGAGTTGGTGGGGAGGGAGGGGAATGGAGGGTGGTGGGTGTCATAATATACATCGATGTATACAATGGAGTGCAGACAGGCAGTGATTGACACACAGGATGACCAGTAAGCACGCAGAACAGAGCAGCCAATCACCAGACAGGACACGACCACTATAAAGCCAGAGGGCACCAGTTTTCCCGCTCTCTCGGGACCCAGCTACTGAGACAGTCAGAGCTGGTGAGCTGGCCAGTGCAAACACCATGTGGTAGCTAAGTTAGTCTGGTCAGGCTAGTGTCAGGCCTCCAGTCAAGTCAGCATAGTGTCGACCCACAGTTGACCCGCACCCCGCTACAGAGAGCCTCATGTGCACCCTCCGCCTCCGACACTGGGCGGCTGACAGCCTTCGGACGGTCGCCCGCCTGGCCCGAATCCTCCACCACACTGAATGCAGTGGGCGACATGCGCCCACCCACCCAGGGCCTTTGCCCCTTAGTATCCAAAGATGTGCAGGTTGTCATGATACGCAGACACACACATAATGATATACAGACAAGCAGCTAATGGACACAGAGAACAGGACATGACCAATGAGCAGGCAGGACACTCAGGGGTGGGAGCTGACTATAAAAGACCCGAGGCTCTCACACTCCGCCTCTTTCCACTGATGAAGAGAGTCAGTCAAGGGTGTTGTTACAATCTCAGACCTCCACCACGTGGCTAAGAGCTAGTCTGGTTCAGTCAGACAGAGTAACCCCACTTAAGTTAGCAGAGAGTCGAACTCACAGAGAACTGTGCTAACTGTGCTATTAGTTCAATAAACCTGATTGAACTAACTTCGACGTCTGGAGTATCTTTCTGATCTAAGCTGCACCCAGTTGCAGCCAGTGTTAGACCAGTGTACTGAACACGACACAGGTTGGGGTGGATTGGCCGTGATAATTTGCTCCTTAGTGTCCAGAGATGTGCAGGTTAGGGGGTTACAAGGCAGGGTGGGCTGGGCAGGGGAGTGGACCGGGGTAGGGGTCTTTCGGAGGGTCGGTGCCGACTCAACGGGCCGAATGTCCTCCCTCGGCACAGCGGGGATTCTACGATTAACAAGCAGATTTGCCATGTCATCCACACAGCTCTCAGGGCGTTTTGTAGTGGCTGTTTCGACTAGACTTGGAAAGCCTACAGCTTTCTGGACCGCATCCAGCTCTTGACGCACGGAAGATTTGAGAAAAAAACAGCCATGTTTATAGCACCAATGAAACTCAGCGCGCAGGAGCTAACCAAAGGTTTATTGGACACGTTTGCTAAGTCCCAGCTACTTTTCTGACCTAGCGTGACTTCCTTACCTGTTGATCTGTCACTACAAGCAGTCCGCACCCTCCCACTGAACAGGCACCAGGTTCCAACTGCACGAAGGTACTGAGTGAAGTCTCTGAGAGAATAACGTGCATTGGTACTGAACAGCATTGTATTTACAGCTCAGACAAGCTGGTGCTGACAGTGGAACCACGACAGTGCAGAAGGAGGCCTTTTGGCCCATCGGGTCTGCAACGACCCTCTGAAAGAGCACCGTATCCAGGCCCACTCTCCTTGCCCTATCCCCGAAACCCCACCAAACCGGGACACGAAGGGGTAATTTAACGCGGCAAATCCACCCTAACCTGCACATCTTTGGACTGTGGGGAGGGAAACCGGAGCACCCGGAGGAAACCCACGCAGACACGGGGGGAGTACGCGCAGACTCCGCACAGACAGTGACCCAAGGCCGGGAATCGAACCCGGGTCCCTGGCGCTGTGAGGCAGCAGTGCTAACCACTGTGCTGCCATTCCGTTTATGTCTGAAGGGGCTGTTTAGCACAGGGCTGAATCGCTGGCTTTGAAAGCAGACCAAGGCAGGCCAGCAGCACGGTTCGATTCCCGTAACAGCCTCCCCGAACAGGCGCCGGAATGTGGTGACTAGGGGCTTTTCACAGTAACTTCATTTGAAGCCTACTTGTGACAATAAGCGATTTTCATTTCACTTCATTGTTTTTCATGTCCCACAAGACCGTCCTCCCTTCCCCTTCATCTCACTCTATTAGCATTAGGAATGGCAAGATCAATATGGCAATGAGGCCATTCAGCCCAATCAGTACATGCCAGCCCTCTGGTAAGCAATCCAGTCAGTCAAACACAACCCCCCCCCCCCCCCCCCCCCCCCCACACACACACAAAATCGCGGTGAAGATGATAGCATAGTGGTCATGTCACTGGTCCAATAACGCAGAGGCCCCCAGGCTAATCCTCTGTAGGGGGGCGGGGGGGCGGGGGGGGGGGGGCACACGGGTTCAAATCCCACCACGGGGCAGCTGGTGGGATTCAAATTCAACCAATAAAATGGGGAATGGTGAAGCTGGTCTCAGTAATGGCGACCCTGGCCACTGATATCGACCGCCGCAAAGATCTATCTGGCTCACTAAAGGGAAGGGAAATCTGCCGCCCTTACCCGGGTCTGGCCAACACGTGACTCCAGACCCCCCCCCACCCCCTCCCCAGCGGTGTGGTCGACCCGAACCACCCCCTTTGACAAGGCCCGAGCCTCAATCCAGGGGACAATTAGGAAAGGACCACAAATGTTGTCATCACCCAGCGACGCCCAAGGAAGGACGCACAAAGGAAAGACCCCGCAAAACCGTCTCCCTCAGGTTCCCGTTCAATTCTATTGTGGTATTATCGGGTATTGCGGTACCCAAGAGGCTGATGACCATTGGTTAAACCTCGGAGTTTACCATTGGCTGTTGCTACGTAGCTCCGCCCTGACAGGCGGAGTATAAGAACCGGTGCCGTCCCAGCAGCCTTCACTTTCTGTACCGAAGCTGCTGGGGAACAAGTTCTAGTCGATTAAAGCCTTCAGTTATGAAATTATGTCGTCTTGAGTGTAATTGATCGTGCATCAGCTATTTCGAAATCGTTCTCTCGATTCCTCTCCTCTTGTGTTTCCTGCGCCCCATGTGTTTATCCTTCGATGGAGTCCGCACAGCTCACCTGAACCGCTCCCTGGGGCCCCCAACCTCCCGACCATCTTGTATTTGCAGCCCACAGCGGGCGATCAGGGAAATGCCTCCTGTGTGGGGCACGGTAGCACAGTGGTTAGCACTGTTGCTTCACAGCGCCAGGGTCCCCGGTTCGGTTCCCGGCTTGGGTCATTGCCTGTGGGGCGTCTGCACGTTCTCCCCGTGTCTGCGTGGGATTCCTCCGGGTGCTCCGGTCTCCTCCCACAAGTCCCGAAAGACGTGTGTTAGGTGAATTGGACATTCTGAATTCTCCCTCCGTGTACGCGAACAGGCGCCGGAATGTGGCGACGAGGGGATTTTCACAGTAACTTCATTGCAGTGTTAACATAAGCCTACTTGTGACACTGTCATGTGAGTGTACCTTTAAGAAATGGGTGTTTACTACTGCAGTGATGTCAGAGAGCGGGTGGAGCTGGGCTGTCTGTCAGCTTTTTACTTTTGTTTTAGGCTGGTTGCTGCAGGGTGTGTTTTAGTTTTGTTTTCAGTGTTGGAGCTGAAGCCAGACAGAGCAGGTGTACTGCTGTTGTCTCTGCCATCAAAAGACTATCTCTTGATCATTTGGTGAATTGTGAATGTAAACCTGATGTGCTTCTGATAAAAGGTGTTTTAAGTCTTATGGATGTTGAAAGGAAAGCTTAAAGGAATACTTAGTGTTGTATTCTTTGGGGGTTGTATTTGAATTGATGGTTGCTAAGATGTTCACTGTATGTTTTAAAAAGGTTAACTTGAGTTCATAGAATAAACATTGTTTTGCTTTAAAAAATACTTTTCCATTTCTGCTGTCCCACACCTGTAGAGTGGGCCGTGTGCTCCCCATACCACAATCTAGTAAAAGTTGTGGGTCAGGTGAACTCCATGATACACTTTGGGGTTCTCTAAAACCTGGCCCATAACAACATTAATAACGATTATCATTATTATGTACAATGTATATGTCTTGACCTTGAGTACAGGGCATCCTCGCCAGAATGGAGATTTCGAAGATTGAATTAGGAAAAAGGGTTGTGTAGATTGGGCAGGAATTTCCTTGCATTTAGGAGGTTGGCGTGCCGCCTGATTGGGCCTCAGCGGAGTAAATCTAGAGCAAATCTTTGCCCTGCTGGGGCAAGGGAAGGACAAAACGATGCGGGGGGGGGGGGGGCACAATCTGAAATCGAGCCAGGAGGCCTCGGAGGCTAAGCTAATTTCATGATGAGTTCTGGAACTCGACCCGATTTTGGGGTGGTGAGGTGGCACGGCGGTTAGCGCCGCTGCCTCATGGCGCCAGGGACCCGGGTCCGATTCCCGACCTCGGGTGACCGTCTGTGCGGAGTCTGCACCTCCCCCCCGTGTTTGCGTGGGGTTTCCTCCGGGTGCTCCGGTTCCCTCTCACATGTGCAGGTCGGGTGGATTGGCCGTGCTAAATTCCCCCTACGTGTCCAAATATGTGGAGGTTAGGTGGGGTTTTGTGGGGAAGAGGGCGGGGGAGTGAGCCGAGGTAGGATGCTCTTTCAGAGGAACCGGTGCAGACTCGATGGGCCGAATGGCCTCCTTCTGCACCATAGGGTGCATGAATCTTCAATCAGGATGCCATGGATCTTCAATATTATTCCACTTGGCAAAGAGAAAATGTTCAAAGGAAACAAAGAGAAAAAAAAGAATATTTTCTGACCACCCCTTGTATTTTCTTCTCCAGGGTCGCAGGCTGCAATGTCTCGGACGATGACCTTCAACCCCTGGAGGCTCCAGGCCAATCCTGCGGCACCGTCCTCCCCGTGTGTGCGTGGGTTTCCTCCGGGTGCTCCAGTTTCCTCCCACAGTCCAAAGATGTGCGGGTTAGGTGGACTGGCCACGCTAAATTGCCCTTAGTGTCCAAAAGTGTTAGGAGGGGTTACTGGGTTACGGGGATAGGGTGGAAGTGAGGGCTTAAGTGGGTCGGTGCAGAGTCGATGGGCCGAATGGCCTCCTTCTGCACTGTATGGTCTATGTTATCGTTTACTGTGAGGGGCAATTGAGTACAAAAGCAGGGAGGTTCTGCTCCAGCCGTACAGGGCGTTGGTGAGGCCACTTCTGGGGTGTTGTGGACAGAATTGGTCTCCTTCTCTAAGGGAAGATGTAAATATGTCAGGAGCAGTTCAGAGAGCGTTTACCCGACTAATCCCAGGAACGGGCGGGCTGCCTGATGAGGAAAGGTTGGGGAGGTTGGGTTTGTATCCGCTGGAGTTTGACGAGCGAGAGGCGACTCGATTCGAAACCTTTAAGATCCTGAGGGGGTGTTGACAGGGGGGGGGATGTGGAGAGAATGTTTCCTCTTGTGGGAGAATCTAGAACGAGGGGGGTGAAATGTTATCGGGGTGAAAGGTTATCAGGGGTGAAAGGTTATTGGGGGGACGGCAGGAATGCGGGGTTGGGGTCACAATTGGATCAGCCTTCGAATGGGGGAGCAGGCTCGAGGGGCCGAGTGGCCGACTCCAGATCCTAATTCGGATGTCCCTATGGTCTCCGCCCTTTCCTGTTCCAGTGGAACTGCACTCTGGGAGGCGACGGCTCACTGACGGTATTGTCACTGGATTCCTAATCCAGAGACCCAGGGTAACGCCCTGGCGAACCTGGGTTCGAATCCCACCTGGGCTGATGGTGAAACATGAATTCAATAAATCCTGTAATGAAGAGTCTATCGATGAGCGTGAAACCCATTGTCGATTGTCGTTAAAAACCCGTCTGGTTCTTTAATGTCCCCTTTAGGGAAGGAAATCTGCCTTCCTTACCCCGGTCTGGCCTACATGTGACTCCAGACCCCCCCAACAGCGATGTGGTCTACTCTTAGCTGCCCCTCTCTGAAATGGGCCGAGCGCGATCCACTCGGTTCGAGGGCAATTAGGGATGGGCCACAAATGTTGCCTCAGCCCAGCCACCCCCACGTTTTCCGGATATGTTCCTTCGGCGGTTGAGCCCTCCCTCCTGCCATGCTTCCGCCTTGTTCACCCCTTTGTTCCTGGGCACTCGTGTCACCTGTGTGTCACGGCTGCAGTATGTGGGAACTCCCGGGCACTCGTGTCACCTGCAGGTCGCGCACCTTTGGCTCAGAGTCGTTGAGATGGATGCTGAGGTGCGGAACAGGGGCAGGGAAGTGGAATTCTCTGCCACAGAAGGCCGGGGAGGCCGAGCCACTGAATGTATTCCGGAAAATGTAAGATAACTCTTTAGATTTCAATGGCATCAAGGAATGTGGAGTGTTAAATGGGAATACGGCATTGAGAGAGAGGGTCAGCCATGATCATACTGAATGGCTGAGCAGGCCCGAAGGGCCGAATGGCCTACTGTTGCCACTAGGTTCTATGTTTCAATGTTACCCGGTCACTTTGTACCAGTGACGAATGTGATATAAAATAGTTAGTTTAAATATTAGTTACAGTAATGTAGATGGAGGCCAGTTTAATTCTAGTGAGTTCACAAAGGACAAAGCACAAAGGATTTCAGAAAGCAAGGCAAGGAAGGGGAGAGGGGTGTCTGGTGGAGGAGGGGAAAAGGAAGCTGGGTAACAAGAGGCCCGGGGTTAAGGAATGAGAAGTGAGCCAATTAGGATGTTGTGGTAATACCAGGTATTGCAGTGCCTGAGAGGTGAATGACCATTGGCTAGACCGTGGGGTCTACCATTGGGTAATGTACATAGCCCCGCCCTGCGAGGCGGGGTATAAGAACCGGTGCCGGCCCAGCAGCCTCCACTTCTGTAACTTCGCTGCTGGGTACAGTTCTATCTGATTAAAGCTGAATCGATATGACTCCTCGTGGTCTCAAGAGTATTGATTGTGCATCAGATGTATGGCCAGGTCAGGAGGGGTATAGGATGAGCTATGGGAATGTGTGTGTGAAACTTGATGCCATTTGAATGTATTTGCAGAGATCCCTTTGTCTCCGACCTCATTCGTTTTCCGAGGGGTCCAGGAGACTGGTTCTGTGTCCCTGAGAAGCGAGTCAGACTTGCAAGTTGGTTAAAAATAACTAATGCTATGCCTCCAAATCCGTCTCGAGTTTTATTGAGGCCAGACTGACGGGTAAAGAATTCAATATTGTCACCAGGAGGTGGTAACACCCCTTGGGATAGGGCCTTCTGATTGGGTCAGTGTTCAGGGACAGGAGGGTGTGACTGCGAGTGAGGATTGAAGGTAGAAGGGGGCGTCGCGGTAGCACAGCGGTTAGCACTGTTGCCTCACAGCTCCCAGGTTCGATTCCCGGCTTGGGTCACTGTCCGTGCGGAGTCTGCACGTCCTCCCCGTGTCTGCGTGGGTTTCCTCCGGGTGCTCCGGTTTCCTCCCACAGTCCAAAGTTGTGCAGGTTAGGTGGATTGGCCATGCTAAATTGTCCCTTAGTGTCCAAAGATGTGCAGGTTAGGGTGGATTGGCCGTGCTAAATTGTCCCTTAGTGGCCAAAAAAGGTTAGGTGCGGTTATTGGGTGATGGGGATAGGGGAGGGGCGTGGGTTTAAATGGGATGCTCTTTCTAAGGGCTGGTGCAGACTCAATGGGTCAAATGGCCTCCTTCTACACTGTAAATTCTATGATTTTATGATTCTATGATGCGGAGGAGTCTCAGGCGTTGCAAGGGCAGCACGGTAGCCTTGTGGATAGCACAATTGCTTCACAGCTCCAGGGTCCCAGGTTCGATTCCAGCTTGGGTTACTGTCTGTGCGGAGTCTGCACATCCTCCCCGTGTGTGCGTGGGTTTCCTCCGGGTGCTCCGGTTTCCTCCCACAGTCCAAAGATGTGCAGGTTAGGTGGATTGGCCATGATAAATTGCCCTTAGTGTCCAAATTTGCCCTTCGTGTTGGGTGGGGTTGCTGGGTTATGGGGATAGGGTGGCGGTGTTGACCTTGGGTAGGGTGCTCTTTCCAAGAGTCGGTGCAGACTCGATGGGCCGAATGGCCTCCTTCTGCACTGTAAATTCTATGAAATTCTATGAATTATCCAATGTTAATAATATCCAATTATTCAAAGTTCTTGCAACCTGGACAGATGAAAGTCATGGGGCCCAGGGTGGAGCTGCAAACTGCCCCACGCTACATGTAGCCATTCAAGTGGGGTGAGGAGGGAGTTAATAGGAACGCAGTGGGAGTTGAGGTCAGGGGAATGGGCACAGTTCTCTGCAGCCGAGAGAGTGAGTCCAGACGGCCGTGTTCCCTGCCCGGTGCCCAGGCTTTGGCATGCCTAGGCAGCCCGGGCTGGCGAGGAACCTTCAATGATCGGAGCAGATTGTGGACCCCCTGTCGGCACCAACGACACAGCTAGAACTTGGGAAGAGGTTCCGTACGATTTGGTCGCCATTACAGAGACATGGCTACAAGACGACAAAGACCGACGCCTGAATATTCACAGCTGCACAGCAGGCTGGGAAAAGATGGAGGGGTAGCCCTGTTAATGAAGCGTGTCACGGGTGCAATAGAGAGGGGCGACCATAATTCTGGAGATCAACATTACAATCAGCTTGGGTAGAGATGGGAAATCATACAGGGAATAAATCACTTGTGAGAGTGGTTTCTAGACCCCCAAATAGTAACCACGCTTCAGGAGAGGGACTGCAGCAACAATCATTGGGGTTTGTAGGAAATGTACGGTGATAGGGCAGCACGGTAGCATTGTGGATAGCACAATTGCTTCACAGCTCCAGGGTCCCAGGTTCGATTCCGGCTTGGGTCACTGTCTGTGCGGAGTCTGCACGTCCTCCCCGTGTGTGTGCGTGGGTTTCCTCCGGGTGCTCCGGTTTCCTCCCGCAGTCCAAAGACGGGCAGGTTAGGTGGATTGGCCATGCTAAATTGTCCCTTAGTGTCCAAAGATGTGCAGGTTAGGTGGATTGACCGTGATAAATTGCCCTTCGTGTCCAAAATTGCCTTAGTGTTGGGTGGGGTTGTGGGGATAGGGTGGAGGTGTTGTCCTTGGGTAGGGTGCTCTTTCCAAGAGCCGGTGCAGACTCGATGGGCCGAATGGCCTCCTTCTGCACTGTAAATTCTATGATCTATGATAATCATGAGTGATTTCAATCTCCTTGCAGATTTGACGAAACAAGTTGACAAGGGTAGCCTGTATGATGAGTTCATAGAGAGTTTATGGGACTGTTTCTTTTTTTCCCCTCATTATATTAAGAATAATATTTATTGTCACAAGTAGGCTTACATTAACACTGCAATGAAGTTACTGTGAAAATCCCCTTGTCGCCACATTCCGGCGCCTGTTCAGGTACACGGAGGGAGAATTCAGAATGTCCAATTCATCCAACAAGCTCGTCTTTCGGGGACTTGTGGGAGGAAACCGGAGCACCCGGAGGAAACCCACGCAGACCCGGGGAGAACGTGCAGACTCCGCACAGACAGTGACCCAAGCCGGGAATCGAACCTGGGACCCTAGCGCTGTGAAGCAACGATTACGGGAAGTGGGCCTCGCTGAGTAGGCCCGGCAGGTATTGCCCAGCCCTAATTGCCCCTTGGGAAAGTGGTGGGTGAGCCGCCCTCTTGAACCCACTGCAGTCCCTGAGGTGTAGGTGCACCCACTGTGCTGTCAGGGAGGGAGTTCCAGGATTTTGCCCCAGCGACAGTGAAGGAACGGCCGATATATTTCCCAGTCGAGGTGGTGAGCGACTCGGAGGGGAACCTCCAGGTGGTGGGGTTCCCAGGTATCTGTCGCTCTTGTTCTTCTAGATGGTAGAGGTCGTGGGTTTGGAAGGTGCTGCCTGAGGAGCCTCGGTGAGTTGCTGCAGTGCATCTTGTAGACGGTACACACGGCTGCCACTGTGCGTCGGCGGGGGAGGGAGTGAATGTTTGTGGAAGGGGGAGCAATCAAGCGGGGCTGCTTTGTCCTGGATGGCGTTGAGCTTCTTGAGTGTTGTTGGAGCTGCGCTCATCCAGGCAAGTGGAGAGTATCCCATCACACTCCTGACTTGTGCCGTGTAGATGGTGGACAGGCTTTGTACTGTTTCATTCTGTAAGTAAATATAAACCTGAGGAAAGACTGGCTCCAGTAGTCTCTGACAGCCCTCACCCTTTAGAAGCAGGGTTACCCTCTTTTCCCCAATTAATTGATAGTGAAAAAAGAAACTGGACACAAATCATTTTCTTGATCATAGGTTTATTTACGGAATGCATCATTACACACATCGGCCCTCTCCCTATGACTTCATTGTCCAGCGGTCTCTATTTACAAGTGCTCTAGGCACTTGATTAAATAATGCTTTTTACCTGTATGTTTTGTCAGGTTTTGGACTCTTGAGGAGTAGGAAAATTCCTATTGGGGAATAACCATATGGACCAAAGGGACAATTGATCATTTAGAATTCAAACCAACAATTCTGGGAAAACATTGAAGTTTAATATTTCACCAGTTGAAGCGTGGCATGACGCACAAATCCAAGGCATGTCAGTCTTTCCTTCTTGTGCGTCCCGGGACGTACGAGGTCTTCGCTTCTTCGCTCCTTGAATGTGGCCTCCAGGCGCACAACGCCCTTTGAGATTTTAGCGTGGTCAACATAACTTCAACACACGTGCGATCCCCTTTCAGCGTTCAGGCTTCGGGCCTTGTTTCCCAGCCAACCTCAACGCGACAGCGTCCGGTCCATCTTGACTGCTGAAGCTACGCATTTCTCATCTGCTCGCTGAGTGCTTTTCTTTTCCCTCTCCAGTGAAAACAACTTCCCAACAAAAACTGCAGACTTCCCAAAAGTAACTAAGCAGGTGCTACAGATTTCCAAAGAGTCGGGGTGGCGCGGTGGGTTAGCACTGCTGCCTCACGGCGTCGAGGACCCGTGTAGAAGGGACTCTACTACGCGGATTAATTGCCCGCTGAAGGGTATCAATTTTATCTAGCTGCGTGGCTATATTTTATAAGAAAGGCACTTGCTAAAGCATGCTGGGAATGCTTGACTATAGGTTAACATTGCTTTTGAACATAGAACATACAGTACAGAAGGAGGCCATTCGGCCCATCGAGAATGCACCGACCCACTTAAGCCCTCACTTCCACCCTATCCCCGTAACCCCTCCTAACCTTTTTGGCCACTGAGGGCAACTTATCACGGGCAATCCACCTAACCTGCGCGTCTTTGGACTGTGGGAGGAAACCGGAGCACCCGGAGGAAACCCGCGCAGGCACGGGTAGAACGTGCAGACTCCGCACAGGCAGTGACCCAGCGGGGAATCGAACCTGGGACCCTGGAGCTGTGAAGCCACAGTGCTACCGTGCTGCCCTACGAAAATAAGTAGGTCAGGTAACGTAAACAAAACGCTGCTTAGTAGTTTGGACTCGGCCTTGTCATGATAAGTTGTTCTTCCGAAGGAGAACAAAATGTGTACTCAAATTATTTTTAAACCAAGGGTGAAACATTTGTATTTCCGCTTGCCTATGTTCTCAAGGTTTATCTCTTCAAAATTGTCTATTTCACGCTATAAATATAATGGTTTTTCAAGTGGATAACTGAGAGTGCTGTGGAATGGCTATGCAGCCAGTCCACTCCCCTCTCCGCAAATATTGGTGTCAAAATAAATATCCTTAATCGAACTCTCGGAGAATTTGGCTTCATTGTAGTTTCCATGACGACCCGGGTTCGATGCTGGCCCTGGGTTACTGAAATGAAAAGGGAAATCGCTCATTGTCGCGAGTGGGCTTCAAATGAAGTGACTGTGAAAAGCCCCTCGTCGCCACATTCCGCCGCCCGTTCGGGGGAGGCTGGCACGAGGCTGGCCTGCCCGTGTGGGGATTGCACATCCTCCCCGTGTCTGCGTGGGTCTCACCCCCCCCCCCCCAACCCCCACCACAACCCCCAAAGATGTGCAGGGCAGGTGGATTGGCCACGCTAAATCGCCCCTTAATTGGGGGGGGGGGGGGGGGGAATTGAGTGCTTTAAATTTATTAAAAAATAAGATAAGCTATTTCCACTGGTTGGAGATTCTGGAACAAGGGGGCACAGTCTAAAAATCTGGGCCAGACTGTCCAGGAGAGGCGTTAGGAAGAACCTCTTCACTCAAAGGCTGGTAGAGGTTCAGAACTCTCTCCCACAAACATTAGTTGATGCTGTAGCGGCTGTTAGGTTTAAATCTGAGACAGATAAGATAGATTTTTGGTGAGTGAAGACATTGAGGGGTGCGGGCCGAAAGCAGGGGTATGGAGTTAGGTCACAGAGCAGCCACGATTTGATTGAACGGTCGGGCAGGTTTGAGGGGCTGAATGGCCTGATCCTCGTAGGCCCTAAGGCGCCCTGCCCACCTTCCTGACCATGACCTCTTTTCTTAAAGCTCTATCGCAGCCTTTGAAACTTAAGGATGAGCGAAGTTTAAGGCTCCTCAGCGACGCACCCCAGAATTCACAAATCGTCCCGTCAGCATGTACGGATTGAGACTCCTCATCACTGAGCTCACGTGGAGGACAACTTGATAATCAAAGCCTTATTTATTACGTAGATGAGTCAACGGGATGAAATACAACAATTTTAATAATATAACGTCTGGTGATATGCCTGTGAGCTACATTATATCACAGTTGGAAGGTGTGCGACCTCCAACCAGCAGGTGGCGGTACAGACAGGCCATGAGGTCTCTAGACCATGTGACCCGTGACTCCGCTATAAAGGGAGACACATCCGGCCAGCGTCAGAGGAAGATTGAGAGGGTAATAAGACATACATGTGAATGGTCAGGGCGAGGTACCAGTTCCAGAGGAGTGGTTAGCAGACCCCATGATAACGCGCTCCCCACCAGGTTGCTATCTTACCACACGGGACTCAATAAAAGATCCCAGTTTGGACAACGCTTGGAACACCTCAAATGTTCCGGCAGCTACTCAAAGGGAGGGACGACAGATTGAAGCAAATGTTTGCGGCGTCAAGAATACCTCAGAGTGCTTTGGGGCCGATGGGGGTATTTTCAAATGGTCTTTATCATTGAGGTGGAAGAAATCTGCAGCCGATTTGCACGCAGCAAGCTCCCAG
Organism: Scyliorhinus torazame; assembly: GCF_047496885.1. Taxonomy (NCBI): domain Eukaryota; kingdom Metazoa; phylum Chordata; class Chondrichthyes; order Carcharhiniformes; family Scyliorhinidae; genus Scyliorhinus; species Scyliorhinus torazame. Next base: position 17,945,887 of record NC_092737.1, read on the forward strand.
TGTGAGAGGCGACTGGGTCATCTCTCTTTCGGTGTCAGCCGAGGGTTATATATTAGCCAGGGAGCCCCCGAGAGGTAACCTCTCCTTCCGAACTCTTCTGGGCCATGTCTTAGAAACTCCAAAGTGTATTATGAAGTTCACCTGACCAACAACCCTTATGTTGAATTTGGCTCGGATAGGGCCGCGCGGTGGCGCAGTGGGTTAGCACTGCTGCCTCACGGTGCCGAGGTCCCAGCTTCGATCCCGGCCCTGGGCCACAGTCCGTGTGGGGTTTGCACATTCTCCCCGTGTCTGCGTGGGTTTCGCCCCCACAACCCAAAGATGTGCAGGGTAGGTGGATTGGCCACGCTAAATTGCCCCTTAATTAGAAAAAATGAATTGGGTACTAAAAAAAAAAGAATTTGGCGAGGATGAGCACTTCAGGTGTGATTCATCGGTCCTCACAGACACTTTAATCAAAATAAGCTTTATTCTAAGAACTCAGTTAACATTTATATAACCACAGCAAGAATTTTTATCAATTACAAACATAAAGACACCCATGCAGCTACAGTAATCTCTGTATAACACAATGGATTCCACCTTAACTGTTCCAATTCAAAAACAAAATCTCATAAACCAAAAACGCCCAGCTCACTTAAATAAGACTGACTTTTCCTGAGATTCTGACCCCGTCTCACCAGCAGGTTTAAACCCTTCCGGAAAGCACACCATATCTTTTAAGTTACCATATAATCAATGGTTTTTTCTCTCTGGAACAATTCTTGAAGATGAAATTAGAGAGAGAGAGAGAGAGGCCAAAACACTTATTTTCTCTGTCTGTAGTCCACAGCAGCCAAAGCTGAAAGTAAAAACCTCACACAGCCACAGCCCAGCTCCACCCACACCATGACATGGCTGAAGTCATGTGATGAGACAAAAACCTTTCTTAAAGGGACACTCCCGTGACGGTGCATTGCGGCGGAATGTCCTCATTGTACCTGTGAGGGGGGGGGGGGTCTTGGGGCTCAGTGGATAGCGGCAGGACCCCCCCCCCCACCAGCCCATTCCATCCCACCTTTGGGATCTTCCTATGCCACCAAGGGCAAACCCCCCCCCCGCCGTGACAAGTTCGCCAGTGGCGGAGAGCGGGCAGAGGCAACCCCGCAGGCATCAGCGGGACCGAAAGATCCTGCTTGCCAATGGCGGGACACCTCGACTGTCGGAGGGTACCCCCTCCCCCTTGAGGAACGAGGGGGGGGGGGGACGGGCAGAACGTCCCACCCCCGGGTTCAAGTCCCACTCTGGGACTCGCTGGCCACATGAGGCGGTTCAACAGGTCGGAGGCACAGCCCGCTAATCTCCATCCGATACACCGGATGAGCGAGAATCCCGCCGGGCGGAGAATTCCGGCCTACATTGATGCAAGATCCCCGAGACGAGCAGACCAACGCAGCTGGCACCCAACGACGGTAACAGACATCAGAGATTTCAATTATTGGTCCCTCGAGCCTCCGGTTATAATCGGGAGGACGCGAGAGCGGAGCCGCGCGGGGGCAGGAGGAGGCCGCGCAGGAGGCCTGGCCCCCCCCCCCCCCCCACTCAGTGAGGCCGTGAGTGGCGGGCAGCCTGACTTTGCCCTGTATCCCTCGTAACAGGAGTCAACCTCACGGAAGTGAGATCCCAATTGCGCCCCTGAAGGATCTGCCTCGGGGTGTGTGTGTGTGTGGGGGGAGGGGGGGGGGGGGGGTGCGTGCATGGGGGTGTTCGTGGGCAGACCGCCATAACTGTGGAGCGGGTGCCCTAGACCGGCGTAGACGTACATTCCCGGGTGGGTTGGCGCGCGCCCGGCGCCAGCCCGGAAAAGCGGACGCGCCAACAGCTTGCTGCCGACTGACCGGAATTGACAAGAAAGTTACATTGGGACTAGCTGCTCACGTGGGAGGGTCAGCAAGGCATGTCGCAGGTAAGACAGGCCCGACATTCAACGTGAAGCAACGGCTCGTTCATTTTTTTTAATTAAACAATTCAATGCATTTAATAGTCAGGATTAAAGACGTATTTTCAACCCGGTCGCAGTGGGTCAGTGGTTGTATTCTGGGTTGGACAGTCCGACGTGCCAGGGACTGTGCTTGGCTGGCCAGATTTGTTGAGTCTCGGCGTCGCTGCGAAGGGAGCTGCAGTCGCTCGTGGTATCGCTCGTCTTCGCTCCTCCACCCCTGCTCACAAAAACAAACGCGCTCAGGGTTATTCGGGTGTGGGGTCAGGTGAACTCCATGATACCCTTTGGGGTCCTCTAAACGCTGGCCCATAACAGGAGAGAGTGGGGCAGTGGGATTAGTTTGGGATTGATACAGGGCTATGGGGAGAGAGTGGGCAGTGGGGTTAGTTTGGGATTGATACAGGGCTATGGGGAGAGAGTGGGCACTGGGGTTAGTTTGGGATTGATACAGGGCTATGGGGAGAGAGTGGGGCAGTGGGGTTAGTTTGGGGATTGATCCAGGGCTATGGGGAGAGAGTGGGGCAGTGGGATTAGTTTGGGGATTGATCCAGGGCTATGGGGAGAGAGTGGGACAGTGGGGTTAGTTTGGAGATTGATACAGGGCTATGGGGAGAGAGTGGGGCAGTGGGGTTAGTTTGGGGATTGATCCAGGGCTATGGGGAGAGAGTGGGGCAGTGGGATTAGTTTGGGGATTGATCCAGGGCTATGGGGAGAGAGTGCTGCAGTGGGGTTAGTTTGGGAATTGATCCAGGGCTATGGGGAGAGAGTGGGGCAGTGGGATTAGTTTGGGGATTGATCCAGGGCTATGGGGAGAGAGTGGGGCAGTGGGATTAGTGTGGGGATTGATCCAGGGCTATGGGGAGAGAGTGCTGCAGTGGGGTTAGTTTGGGGATTGATCCAGGGCTATGGGGAGAGAGTGGGGCAGTGGGATTAGTTTGGGGATTGATCCAGGGCTATGGGGAGAGAGTGGGGCAGTGGGATTAGTTTGGGGATTGATACAGGGCTATGGGGAGAGAGTGGGGCAGTGGGATTAGTTTGGGATTGATACAGGGCTATGGGGAGAGAGCGGGGCAGTGGGATTAGTTTGGGATTGATACAGGGCTATGGGGAGAGAGTGGGGCAGTGGGATTAGTTTGGGGATTGATACAGGGCTATGGGGAGAGAGTGGGACGGCGGGATTAGTTTGGGATTGATACAGGGCTATGGGGTGCGAGTGGGGCAGTGGGATTAGTTTGGGATTGTTACAGGGCTATGGGGAGATAGTAGGGCAGTGGGATTAGTTTGGGATTGATACAGGGCTATGGGAAGAGAGTGGGGGCAGTGGGATTAGTTTGGGGATTGATACAGGGCTATGGGGAGAGAATGGGGCAGTGGGATTTGTTTGGGGATTGATACAGGGCTATGGGGAGAGAGTGTGGCAGTGGGATTAGTTTGGGGATTGATACAGGGCTATGGGGAGAGTGGGGCAGTGGGATTAGTTTGGGGATTGACACAGGGCTATGGGGAGAGAGTGGGCCAGTGGGATTAGTGTGGGGATTGATACAGAGCTATGGGGAGAGAGTGGGGCAGTGGGATTAGTTGGGGATTGATACACGGCTATGGGGAGAGAGTGGGGCAGTGGGATTAGTTTGGGGATTGATACAGGGCTATGGGGAGAGAGTGGGGCAGTGGGATTAGTTTGGGATTGATCCAGGGCTAAGGGGAGAGAGTGGGGCTTTGGGATTAGTTTGGGATTGATACAGGGCTATGGGGAGAGAGTGGAGCAGTGGGATTAGTTTGGGGATTGATACAGGGCTACGGGGAGAGAGGGGGGCAATGGGATTAGTTTGGGGATTGATACAGGACTATGGGGAGCCAGTGGGGCAGTGGGATTAGTTTGGGATTGATACAGGGCTATGGGGAGCGAGTGGGGCAGTGGGATTAGTTTGGGATTGATACAGGGCTATGGGGAGAGAGTGGGGCTGTGGGATTAGTTTGGGGATTGATACAGGGCTATGGGGAGAGAGTGGGACGGCGGGATTAGTTTGGGATTGATACAGAGCTATGGGGAGAGAGTGGGGCAGTGGGGTTAGTTTGAGGATTGATACAGGGCTATGGGGAGAGAGTGGGGCAGTGGGATTAGTTTGGGATTGATACAGGGCTATGGGGAGAGAGTGGGGCAGTGGGATTAGTTTGGGATTGACACAGGGCTATGGGGAGAGAGTGGGGCAGTGGGATTAGTTTGGGGGTTGATACAGTGCTATGGGGATAGAGTGGGGCAGTGGGGTTAGTTTGGAACTGATACAGGGCTATGGGGAGAGAGTGGGGCAGTGGGATTAGTTTGGGGATTGATACAGGGCTATGGGGAGAGCGGGGCAGTGGGATTAGTTTGGGGATTGATACAGGGCTATGGGGGGTGAGTGGGGCAGTGGGATTAGTTTGAGGATTGATACAGGGCTATGGGGAGAGCGGGGCTGTGGGATTAGTTTGGGGATTGATACAGGGCTATGGGGAGAGAGTGGGACGGCGGGATTAGTTTGGGATTGATACAGGGCTATGGGGAGAGAGTGGGGCAGTGGGATTAGTTTGGGGGTTGATACAGTGCTATGGGGATATAGTGGGGCAGTGGGGTTAGTTTGGAACTGATACAGGGCTATGGGGAGAGAGTGGGGCAGTGGGATTAGTTTGGGGATTGATACAGGGCTATGGGATTAGTTTGGGGATTGATACAGGGCTATGGGGGGTGAGTGGGGCAGTGGGATTAGTTTGAGGATTGATACAGGGCTATGGGGAGAGCGGGGCAGTGGGATTAGTTTGGGGATTGATACAGGGCTATGGGGTGCGAGTGGGGCAGTGGGATTAGTTTGGGGATTGATATAGGGCTATGGGGAGAGCGGGGCAGTGGGATTAGTTTGGGGATTGATACAGGGCTATGGGGAGCCAGTGGGGCAGTGGGATTAGTTTGGGATTGATACAGGGCTATGGGGAGCGAGTGGGGCAGTGGGATTAGTTTGGGGATTGATACAGGGCTATGGGGAGAGAGTGGGGCAGTGGGATTAGTTTGAGGATTGATACAGGGCTATGGGGAGAGAGTGGGGCAGTGGGATTAGTTTGGGGATTGATACAGGGCTATGGGGAGAGAGCGGGGCAGTGGGATTAGTTTGGGGATTGATACAGGACTATGGGGAGCCAGTGGGGCAGTGGGATTAGTTTGGGATTGATACAGGGCTATGGGGAGCGAGTGGGGCAGTGGGATTAATTTGGGGATTGATACAGGGCTATGGGGAGAGAGTGGGCAGTGGAGTTAGTTTGTGATTGATACAGGGCTATGGGGAGAGAGTGGGGCAGTGGGATTAGTTTGGGATTGATACAGGGCTATGGGGAGAGAGTGGGCAGTGGGGTTAGTTTGGGGATTGATACAGGGCTATGGGGAGAGAGTGGGGCAGTGGGATTAGTTTGGGATTGATACAGGGCTATGGGGAGAGAGCGGGGCAGTGGGATTAGTTTGGGATTGATACAGGGCTATGGGGAGAGAGTGGGGCTGTGGGATAAGTTTGGGGATTGATACAGGGCTATGGGGAGAGAGTGGGACGGCGGGATTAGTTTGGGATTGATACAGGGCTATGGGGAGAGAGTGGGGCAGTGGGATTAGTTTGGGATTGTTACAGGGCTATGGGGAGATAGTAGGGCAGTGGGATTAGTATGGGATTGACACAGGGCTATGGGGAGAGAGTGGGGCAGTGGGATTAGTTTGTGGGTTGATACAGTGCTATGGGGATAGAGTGGGGCAGTGGTGTTAGTTTGGAACTGATACAGGGCTATGGGGAGAGAGCGGGGCAGTGGGATTAGTTTGGGGATTGATACAGGGCTATGGGGAGAGCGGGGCAGTGGGATTAGTTTGGGGATTGATACAGGGCTATGGGGTGAGAGTGGGGCAGTGGGATTAGTTTGGGGATTGATACAGGGCTATGGGGTGTGAGTGGGGCAGTGGGATTAGTTTGAGGATTGATACAGGGCTATGGGGAGAGCGGGGCAGTGGGATTAGTTTCGGGATTGATACCGGGCTATGGGGTGTGAGTGGGGCAGTGGGATTAGTTTGAGGATTGATACAGGGCTATGGGGAGAGCGGGGCAGTGGGATTAGTTTGGGGATTGATACAGGGCTATGGGGTGAGAGTGGGGCAGTGGGATTAGTTTGGGGATTGATACAGGGCTATGGGGAGAGCGGGGCAGTGGGATTAGTTTGGGGATTGATACAGGGCTCTGGGGAGAGAGTGGGACAGTGGGATTCGTTTGGGGATTGATACAGGGCTATGGGGAGAGAGTGGGACAGTGGGATTAGTTTGGGGATTGATACAGGGCTCTGGGGAGAGAGTGGGACAGTGGGGTTAGTTTGGGGATTGATACAGGGCTATGGAGAGAGAGCGGGACAGTGGGATTAGTTTGGGATTGATACAGGGCTATGGGGAGAGAGCGGGGCAGTGGGATTAGTTTGGGGATTGATACAGGGCTATGGAGAGAGAGCGGGACAGTGGGATTAGTTTGGGATTGATACAGGGCTATGGGGAGAGAGCGGGGCAGTGGGATTAGTTTGGGATTGATACAGGGCTATGGGGAGAGAGTGGGACAGTGGGATTAGTTTGGGGATTGATACAGGGCTCTGGGGAGAGAGTGGGACAGTGGGGTTAGTTTGGGGATTGATACAGGGCTATGGAGAGAGAGCGGGACAGTGGGATTAGTTTGGGATTGATACAGGGCTATGGGGAGAGAGTGGGGCAGTGAGATTAGTGTGGGATTGATACAGAGCCAAGGGGAGAGAGCGGGACAGTGGGATTAGTTTGGGATTGATACAGGGCTATGGGGAGAGAGCGGGGCAGTGGGATTAGTTTGGGGATTGATACAGGGCTATGGGGAGAGAGTGGGGCAGTGGGATTAGTTTGGGGATTGATACAGGGCTATGGAGAGAGAGCGGGACAGTGGGATTAATTTGCGGATGGATACAGGGCTATGGGGAGAGAGTGGGGCAGTGGGATTAATTTGCGGATGGATACAGGGCTATGGGGAGAGAGTGGGGCAGTGGGATTAGTTTGGGGATTGATACAGGGCTATGGGGAGAGAGCGGGGCAGTGGGATTAGTTTGGGGATTGATACAGGGCTATGGGGAGAGAGTGGGGCAGTGAGATCAGTTTGGGGATTGATACAGGGCTATGGGGAGAGAGCGGGGCGGTGGGATTAGTTTGGGGATTGATACAGGGCTATGGAGAGAGAGCGGGACAGTGGGATTAGTTTGGGATTGATACAGGGCTATGGGGAGAGAGTGGGGCAGTGAGATTAGTGTGGGATTGATACAGAGCCAAGGGGAGAGAGCGGGACAGTGGGATTAGTTTGGGATTGATACAGGGCTATGGGGAGAGAGCGGGGCAGTGGGATTAGTTTGGGGATTGATACAGGGCTATGGGGAGAGAGTGGGGCAGTGGGATTAGTTTGGGGATTGATACAGGGCTATGGAGAGAGAGCGGGACAGTGGGATTAATTTGCGGATGGATACAGGGCTATGGGGAGAGAGTGGGGCAGTGGGATTAATTTGCGGATGGATACAGGGCTATGGGGAGAGAGTGGGGCAGTGGGATTAGTTTGGGGATTGATACAGGGCTATGGGGAGAGAGTGGGGCAGTGGGATTAGTTTGGGGATTGATACAGTGCTATGGAGAGAGGGTGAGGCAGTGGGATTAGTTTGGGATTGATACAGGGCTATGGAGAGAGAGTGGGGCAGTGGGATTAGTTTGGGGATTGATACAGGGCTATGGGATGAGAGTGGGACAGTGAGATCAGTTTGGGGATTGATACAGGGCTATGGGGAGAGAGCGGGGCGGTGGGATTAGTTTGGGGATTGATACAGGGCTATGGGGAGAGAGTGGGGCAGTGGGATTAGTTTGGGGATTGATACAGGGCTATGGAGAGAGGGTGAGGCAGTGGGATTAGTTTGGGGATTGATACAGGGCTATGGGGAGAGGGTGAGGCAGTGGGATTAGTTTGGGGATTGATACAGGGCTATGGGGAGAGAGCGGGACAGTGGGATTAGTTTGGGGATTGATACAGGGATATGGAGAGAGTGGGGCAGTGGGATTAGTTTGGGGATTGATACAGGGCTATGGGGAGAGAGCGGGGCAGTGGGATTAGTTTGGGATTGATACAGGGCTATGGGGAGAGAGCGGGGCAGTGGGATTAGTTTGGGGATTGATACAGGGCTATGGGGAGAGAGCGGGGCAGTGGGATTAGTTTGGGGATTGATACAGGGCTATGGGGAGAGAGTGGGCAGTGGGATTAGTTTGGGATTGATACAGGGCTATGGGGAGAGAGCGGGGCAGTGGGATTAGTTTGGGGATTGATACAGGGCTATGTGGAGAGAGTGGGGCAGTGGGATTAGTTTGGGGATTGATACAGGGATATGGAGAGAGTGGGGCAGTGGGATTAGTTTGGGGATTGATACAGGGCTATGGGGAGAGAGCGGGGCAGTGGGATTAGTTTGGGATTGATACAGGGCTATGGGGAGAGAGCGGGGCAGTGGGATTAGTTTGGGGATTGATACAGGGCTATGGGGAGAGAGCGGGGCAGTGGGATTAGTTTGGGGATTGATACAGGGCTATGGGGAGAGAGTGGGCAGTGGGATTAGTTTGGGATTGATACAGGGCTATGGGGAGAGAGCGGGGCAGTGGGATTAGTTTGGGGATTGATACAGGGCTATGTGGAGAGAGTGGGGCAGTGGGATTAGTTTGGGGATTGATACAGGGCTATGTGGAGAGAGTGGGGCAGTGGGATTAGTTTGGGGATTGATACAGGGCTATGGGGAGAGAGTGGGCAGTGGGATTAGTTTGGGATTGATACAGGGCTATGGGGAGAGAGTGGGCAGTGGGATTAGTTTGGGATTGATACAGGGCTATGGGGAGAGTGTGGGACAGTGGGATTAGTTTGGGGATTGATACAGGGCTATGGGGAGAGAGTGGGGCAGTGGGATTAGTTTGGGGATTGATACAGGGCTATGGGGAGAAAGTGGGACAGTGGGATTAGTTGGGGATTGATACAGGGCTATGGGGAGAGTGTGGGACAGTGGGATTAGTTTGGGGATTGATACAGGGCTATGGGGAGAGCGGGGCAGTGGGATTAGTTTGGGGATTGATACAGGGCTCTGGGGAGAGAGTGGGGCAGTGGGATTAGTTTGGGGATTGATACAGGGCTATGGGGAGAGAGTGGGGCAGTGGGATTAGTTTGAGGATTGATACAGGGCTATGGGGAGAGAGCGGGACAGTGGGATTAGTTTGGGGATTGATACAGGGCTATGGGGAGAGAGTTGGGCAGTGGGATTAGTTTGGGGATTGATACAGGGCTATGGGGAGAGCGGGGCAGTGGGATTAGTTTGGGGATTGATACAGGGCTATGGGGAGAGGGTGAGGTAGCACGTTAGGTTTTTAATAATCTTATAACGAGACGGCTAGAGTTAAATAATTTCAGCTGAGCTCGCAAGAGGCACGGATCCACATTCCTATCTCGATTCTCTTGACATCAGTGGGAGTGGCCACAAAATGGCTGCCGTGGAGAATTGGAGAACTGTCCTTCGGATGCTGGACTGGGCCCAGTCCTTTATCGGGGTATCACAGATTATACTTCAATCTGCCATTGACCCCTTTCCCCGAAAGGGCCTTTGACACCCAAACTGAAAGTATTCAATCCCTCAACTCGAACCTCCCTCGAATAAATGTGGACGTGATAGTGAATCATTTAATTATGTTGACAGCAAAATGTTGTTTACCTGCAGCAGCAAACATAAATCAGGACCGCCCCGATGATGAGAAGGATTACGACAGTCACCACTGTCCCAACAATGATGACACTGGTGATATCTAAGGAGAGACAATGAGAAGCATTGAGGAAGTTACTTTGCAGACCTGGAGATTAGACGGGAAAGAGAAATGTCCCTCCTGTAGCTGGGCGCAGACTCCGCCATCTTATCCACCACCGCGGCCCCAGGAAGAATTCCATAACTTTTGATTGGGCGAGGGCGCTCACCCCATTATGTCGACGTGAATGTACGCGATTGCAGAGGACTACGTAGGGTCGACACACAAGCCCATGAGCTAGGCCACTCAGCCTAACCAGTCCACGCTGGCTTTTACGCAGCACTCGGCTCACCTCCCGTCTTCCCTCACCGAAACTTGTCATCGTAACGCTCCATCACCAAGACCCTCAAGTTAATCACCAATAGAATGCTTGAGAGATTGTTCCCGTTGGTCGGGAAATCTAAAATGCGGGGCCACAGTCTCAGGAGAAGGGGCGGCCATTTTGGGACTGAGTCGGCCATTTTGGGATTGAGTCGGCCATTTTGGGACCGAGATGAGGCGAAATTTCTTCACCCAAAGGGTTGTGTGAATCTTTGGAATTCTCCGCCCCGAGGGATTGTGGGTGCTCCATCGCTGAATGCATTTAGGCATGGGCAGGTTTTTGAATTCTACAGGAATTAAGGGATTTGGGGAGCGGACGGGATAATGGAGCCAAGGCCCAAGTTCAGCCATGATAGTACTGAATGGCAGAGCATGCTGGACAGGGCCGAGTGGTCCACTCCCTGGCTCCTATTTCTCGTGATCTCGCTTGGAGTGTGCAAGGAATTTGGAGAATGTTTAATGGCCGTACGTGTCAATGGCCAAGGCCGGAATCGAACCCAGGTCCCTGGCACCATGAGGCGGCAGTGCTAACCACTGTGCCGCCGTGCCACGTATAGATGTTGCAGAGAAATGGAGGTTGGGGAGGAGGGTTGTGTCCAAGGCGGACTCTGAATGCAAAATCGAGAACCTTAAACATGAATCAACGCCCGATGGGTCAGGTCAGAGCTGAAGGGGTTGGATTACGAGGAGAGGTTGAGTAGACTGGGACTGTACTCGTTGGAATTTAGAAGGATGAGGGGGGATCTTATGGAAACATAAGATCATGAAGGGAATAGACAGGATAGATGCGGGCAGGTTGTTTCCACTGGCGGGTGAAAGCAGAACGAGGGGGCATAGCCTCAAAATAAGGGGAAGTAGATTTAGAACTGAGTTTAGGAGGAACATCTTCACCCAAAGGGTTGTGAATCTATGGAATTCCTTGCCCAGTGAAGCAGTAGAGGCTCCTTCATTAAATGTTTTTAAGATAAAGATAGATAGTATTTTGAAGAATAAAGGGATTAAGGGTTATGGTGTTCGGGCCGGAAAGTGGAGCTGAGTCCACAAAAGATCAGCCATGATCTCATTGAATGGTGGAGCAGGCTTGAGGGGCCAGATGGCCTACTCCTGCTCCTAGTTCTTATGTTCTTATGTCAGCGAGCACCGGGGATCCAGTGCGGTGGTGGACCCAGACGTCTGGTTGAGTTGAAGCTTATGGAGGGTGGAACATAGGGAGGCCGGTCAGCAGAGAAGGTTCCTGAGCCGGCTGGGTGTCCCGAGGGGAATATCGGAACCCCCGGAGCTGCCTGGGGCCGGTTTCAAACTTCCACTTTCTATAATTCCCTTCCCGCACCAAAGGGCAGGCTTGCATCCCATCCCGGACATTCCTGGAAGATCCTCATTGCAGGACAACCCAACACATGACATCAGGGATCAGTGTTGGGCCCACAACTGTGCACAATTTACATAGATGATTTGGAGTTGGGGACCAAGGGCAATGTGTCCAAGTTTGCAGACGACACTAAGATAAGTGGTAAAGCAAAAAGTGCAGAGGATACTGGAAGTCTGCAGAGGGATTTAGATAGGTTAGGTGAATGGGCTAGGGTCTGGCAGATGGAATACAATGTTGTCAAATGTGAGGCTATCCATTTTGGTCGGAATAACAGCAAAAGGGATTATTATTTAAATGATAAAATATTAAAACATGCTGCTGTGCAGAGAGACCTGGGTGTGCTAGTGCATGAGTCGCAAAAAGTTGGTTTACAGGTGCAACAGGTGATTAAGAAGGCAAATGGAATTTTGTCCTTCATTGCTAGAGGGATGGGGTTTAAGACTAGGGAGGTTATGCTGCAATTGTATAAGGTATTAGTGAGGCCACACCTGGAGTATTGTGTTCAGTTTTGGTCTCCTTACTTAAAGAACAAAGAACAAAGAACAAAGAAATGTACAGCACAGGAACAGGCCCTTCGGCCCTCCAAGCCCGTGCCGACCATACTGCCCGACTAAACTACAATCTTCTACACTTATAAGAAAGGACGTACTGGCACTGGAGGGTGTGCAGAGGAGATTCACTAGGTTAATCCCAGAGCTCAAGGGGTTGGATTACGAGGAGAGGTTGAGTAGACTGGGACTGTACTTGTTGGAATTTAGAAGGATGAGGGGGGATCTTATAGAAACATATAAGATTATGAAGGGAATAGATAGGATAGATGCGGGGAGGTTGTTTCCACTGGCGGGTGAAAGCAGAACTCGGGGGCATGGCCTCAAAATAAGGGGAAGTAGATTTAGGACTGAGTTTAGGAGGAACTTCTTCGCCCAAAGGGTTGTGAATCTATGGAATTCCTTGCCCAGTGAAGCAGTAGAGGCTCCTTCATTAAATGTTTTTAAGATAAAGATAGATAGTTTTTTGAAGAATAAAGGGATTAAGGGTTATGGTGTTCGGGCCGGAAAGTGGAGCTGAGTCCACAAAAGATCAGCCATGATCTCATTGAATGGCGGAGCAGGCTCGAGGGGCCATATGGCCTACTCCTGCTCCTAGTTCTTATGTTCTTATGTTCTTATCCCTTATGTGGTGCACCACTGTATTAGGGGATGTAAGGTAGGACCTGCACTACAGGTTCGTCGGTATCTCCTGCCGGCTGGCTCCGCCCAGGGAGAACTGTATAAATATGCATGACCTCCAGTGCCCTGCCATTTCGCCAGCTGCAGCAGGAGGCCACGCATCTGACTGTAATAAAGCCACAGTTGTACCCAACTTTAGTCTTTGTGCAATTGATCGTGCATCAATTTATTAGTCAGATTTTCCACAGAATGGATATCCGAATTAAGCCCGATCGCCTGCAGCTGGATCCGCACTCGCCCGACGCCAGGAAAGACTTTACTCACCGGCGAGCATGTTTTGAGGCCTACATCAACGCGGCAGACCCCGCGCCAACGGACGCTCAGAAGATAAACGTCCTGTACTTCAGACTGAGCTCCAGCGAGTTCCCGTTGATCCAAGACGCCACGAATTACACAAAAGCAATGGAACTCCTGAAGGAACACCACGCGCAGAAGGCGAACACGCTCTTCGCCAGGCATGTACCTGCCACCCGCTCGCAACTACCTGGTGAGTCCATCGAAGACTTCTGGCGGGCCCTAATTCCACTCGTCCGGGACTGTGACTGTCAGGCCGTTACGGCCGCCGGACACGCGAATCTCCTCATGCGCGAAGCCTTCGTGACGGGGATTGCGTCGGACCACATCCGAGAACAATTACTGGAAGGGACCACGCTCGAACTGGCGGAGACGAAAACCTTGGCGCTCTCCATGACGGTCGCATCCTGTAACGTACAATCGTACCCCTCCCGCTGCGCTGCCCACCCTCCTACTCCTTCCAACCCTCCTGGACCCCGCCGACGACCTCCTCAGCTGGGTCCCTGCCTTCCCAATACGCCTGCGCCGCACGCCGATCTGAGGACCCCGGGGGTCCGCAGAAGCACCCCCGCCAACACTGCCCGGCCCGCACTGCAGTTTGTAAAGCCTGCAGTAAAAAGGGCCACTTCGCGGCTGTGTGCCAGGCCCGCGCAGTCGCTGCGATCGCGCCCGCTATCGCCCCCTCCCCCACACCAGACGCACAATGGGCGCCACCACCTTGTCCCCCTTCGGCCACGTGCGCCCCATCGGCGCTGCCACCTTGTCCCGACCCCGCAATGTGCGCACCATGGGCGCCGCCATCTTGTCCCCCACAGGGTCTCCGGACATCCCGACATCGGAACCGCACACGCTCGCCACCCGAAGCAGCCGATGGCTACCCGCAGCTCGCTTCAATGACGCTGGACCAATCTCGCCCGCACAACCTGGCCACCGCGTTGATGACGGTTAAAATCAACGGCCATGCAACCTCGTTCCTGCTGGACTCCGGGAGCACCGAAAGCTTCGTTCACCCAGATACGGTAAGGCGCTGCTCCCTCGCGGTCCACCCTGCCAATCAAAGGATCTCCCTCGCCTCCGGGTCCCACTCCGTCCCGATCCGAGTCAACCTCACGGTCCAGGGCGTCGAATTTAGTAACTTCCGCCTCTATGTCCTTCCTAATCTCTGCGCTGCACTCCTGTTGGGCCTGGACTTCCAGTGCAACCTCCAGAGCCTCACCCTCAAATTCGGCGGGCCCTTACCCCCCCTTACCGTTTGCGGCCTCGCGACCCTCAAGGTCGATCCCCCCTGTCTTTTTGCCAATCTAACTGTGGATTGCAAGCCCGTTGCCACTAGGAGCAGACGGTACAGCACCCAGGACAAGACCTTCATCAGGTCCGAAGTCCAGCGGCTGCGTAAGGAGGGTATTATCGAGGCCAGCAACAGCCCCTGGAGAGCCCAAGTGGTAGTGGTTAAAACTGGGGAGAAACACAGGACGGTCGTGGACTACAGCCAGACCATCAATCGGTACACGCAGCTCGACGCGTACCGCCTCCCACGCATATCCGATATGGTCAATCAGATTGCGCAGTACCGGGTCTTCTCAACAAGTGACCTGAAATCCGCCTCACACCAGCTCCCCATCCGGAAGTCGGACCGGCCATACACTGCCTTCGAGGCGGACAGTCGCCTCTATCACTTCCTTAGGGTCCCTTTCGGTGTCACAAATGGGGTCTCGGTCTTCCAAAGAGAGATGGACCGAATGGTCGACCAGTACGGTTTGCGGGCCACCTTTCCGTACTTAGATAATGTCACCATCTGCGGCCATGACCAGCAGGACCACGATGCCAACCTCGATAAATTCCTCCGCACTGCCACTCTTCTCAACCTGACCTACAACAAAGAGAAGTGTGTGTTCAGCACGACCCGGTTAGCCATTCTCGGCTATGTAGTCCAAAACGGACTTCTCGGGCCCGACCCCGACCGCATGCGCCCCCTCATGGAACTTCCCCTCCCCCACTGCCCCAAGGCCCTCAAACGTTGCCTGGGGTTCTTTTCCTACTACGCTCAGTGGGTCCCAAACTATGCGGACAAGGCCCGCCCACTCATTCAGTCCACCCAATTCCCCCTCGCGGCCGAGGCACAACATGCTTTCGCCCACATCAGAGCAGACATCGCCAAGGCCGGGATGCGCGCAGTGGACGAGTCACTGCCTTTCCAAGTAGAAAGCGACGCTTCAGACGTCGCCCTTGCCGCCACTCTAAACCAGGCAGGCAGGCCCGTGGCATTCTTTTCCCGCACCCTTCATGCCTCGGAAATTCGACACTCATCCATCGAAAAGGAGGCCCAAGCTATCGTTGAAGCTGTGTGGCATTGGAGGCATTACCTGGCCGGTAAGAGATTCGCTCTCCTCACGGACCAACGGTCGGTAGCCTTCATGTTCAACAACACACAGCGGGGCAAAATCAAAAATGATAAAATCTTGCGGTGGAGAATCGAGCTCTCCACCTATAATTACGAGATGTTGTATCGTCCCGCTAAACTCAACGAGCCCCCAGACGCCCTCTCCCGAGGTACATGTGCCAGCGCACAAGTGTACCAACTCTGGGACCTACACGGCAGCCTTTGTCACCCGGGGGTCACTCGATTGTACCATCTGGTCAAAGCTCGCAATCTGCCCTACTCTGTCGAGGAAGTAAGGACAGTCACCAGGGACTGCCAGGTCTGTGCGGAGTGCAAGCCGCACTTCTACCGGCCGGACCGTGCGCGCCTGGTGAAGGCTTCCCGCCCCTTTGAACGCCTCAGCGTGGATTTCAAAGGGCCCCTCCCCTCCACCGACCGTAACATGTACATTCTCAGTGTGGTCGATGAGTACTCCAGATTCCCCTTCGCCATCCCATGCCCCGATATAACGCCTGCCACCGTCATCAAGGCCCTCAGCACCATCTTCGCTCTGTTCGGTTTCCCCGCCTACATCCGCAGTGACAGGGGATCCTCATTCATGAGCGATGAGCTGCGTCAGTTCCTGCTCAGCAAGGGTATCGCCTCCAACAGGACGACCAGCTACAACCTCCGGGGAAACGGGCAAGTAGAACGGGAGAATGGGACGGTTTGGAGGGCCGTCCAGCTGGCCCTACGGTCCAGGAACCTCCCAGCCTCTCGCTGGTATGAGGTCCTCCCTGACGCTCTGCACTCCACCCGGTCACTATTGTGCACCGCCACTAATAACACACCCCATGAACATGTTTTTACCTTCCCCAGGAAGTCCACATCCGGGGTGTCGCTCCCGACTTGGCTCGCTGCTCCAGGACCGGTCCTTCTCCGTAGGCACGTCCGACTCCACAAGGTGGACCCCTTGGTGGACAGGGTTCACCTGCTCCACGCCAACCCTCAATATGCCTACATTGAGTTCCCCGACGGCCGCCAAGATACCGTCTCACTCAGGGACCTGGCACCGTCAGGTTCCACCCCAACACACACCCCCACCCATGCGCCTCCCCCCCCCACTTCCCACCTCGCTGCCAATATTGACCCCACCAGAGCACCCCCCCTCTCCTTTTCCGCACAAGAGGACGAAGAGGATTTCGGCACGCTCCCGGAGTTCCCCAATGACTGGCCAGCATCACCGCCATCGGTGCCACCTCCACCACCGCCATCGGTGCCACCTCCACCACCGCCAGCACCGACTTCGCCGCCACCATTACGCCGCTCCCAACGAAGCACCAAAGCACCGGACCGGCTGAACCTTTGACGGACTCCGGACCGTCAACATGGACTTTTCTTTCCCGACCACTGTACATAATTGCACTAATTGAATATAGTTTCACGTCACCCCCGCCGGACTCATTTTTAACAGGGGGTGAATGTGGTGAATCATTGTAATAGGAGATGTAAGGTAGGACCTGCACTACAGGCTCGCCGGTAGCTCCTGCCGGCTGGCTCCGCCCACGGAGAACTGTGTAAATATGCATGACCTCCAGTGCCCTGCCATTTCGCCAGCTGCAGCAGGAGGCCGCGCATCTGACTGTAATACAGCCACAGTTGTCCCCAACTTTAGTCTTTGTGCAATTGATTGTGCATCACCTTACCGTCACAAAGCTCCCCTCCGTATAAAGGCGGACACGAGCAGGCAAACTTGGCTCCGTTCTTAAAGCAGGCGCCTCCGTTCTGACAGACGTTTGGTTCACAAGATCCTCCTGAGGAACAATCAAGGACAGTCCAGTTTAGAAATTCACCGAGCGGGGATTTCGCAGGCCAACCCCGCCCCCCCCCCCCCCCGCCCCCCCCGCTCACGGCGCCGAGGTCCCGGGTTCGATCCCGGCTCTGGGTCACTGTCCGTGTGGAGTTTGCACATTCTCCCCCTGTCTACGTGGGTTTCGTCCCCACGGCCCAAAGTTGTGCAGGGTAGGTGGATTGGCCGCGCTAAATTGCCCCTTAATTGGAAAAAATAATTGTGTACTCTAAATTTATATAAAAAAAGAAAAATTATATATTATCCTCTTCGCTCCTTCCCTGGGTTAAAAACCCCACCTGGTTCACTCGTGTCCCCTTTAAGGGAGAGGAAATCTCCCGTCCTTACCCCGGTCTGGCCTACACGTGATTCCAGAGGGCCCCCCCGGCCCCCCCCCACCCCCCCCCACCCCCACCCCCGCCTCACAGCCATGTTGACTCTCAAATGCCCCTCTGCGACGGTCGAGCGGGACACTCTGCCCAAGGGGCAATCAGGGGCGGCCGATAAACGTAGGCCCAACCCAGCTAGGCCCACAGCCCACGGGAAAAAAACCCCATCACCGCCGTTGCTGATTCTGACCCGCCCATCAGTTCACTTACTCTCGCAGTACCGCCCTCCATAGAAGGGGGGACACGAACACTGGACGCCGTTCACACTTTCTTCGCAAGTGCCGCCATTTTGGCAGGTAACTGTGGAACAGCCAGACTCATCTGCGAATAGGAAAATCGTGGATAAATAAATCCGTGATATAATCTGTCAATACAACCTGAATTCATTGATTCCCCCCCCCCCCCCCCCCCCACCCGCCCCCCCCCCCCCCGATTACTGTCCGGGAGGGAGGGAGTTTAAAAGCACCGATGTTACATCGAACATTTATAAAACGCTAGTCCGGCCTCTACTAGAGTATTGAGTCCAATTCTGGACACCACGCTCTCGCAAGGATGTGAGGGGGAGGAAAACGTTTCCAGGAATGGGGCGGGATTCTCCCGTACCCGGTGGGGCGGGGGGTCCCGGCGTGAACCACGCCAAAGGTGCGGAACCCTCTAGGCCCACCCCGGAGTGGCCAGATCGCCCCGCGCCCCCCCCCCCCCCCCCCCCCGGGGCCAGATCGCCCCGCTCGCGCTGCCAGGTCCCGCCGGTAAGTTCAATTTACGCCCTGAGAAAGGTTTGAGAGGGGATCTGAGAGAGGTATTCCAAATCATGAGTGGCGGTGTGTGACAATATGTGTACCGTAATAATAATGAAGGGTTAACAATTTACTCTGACTACATCCAATCACTAGATGGCGACCAAGTGCATACAGGCGGATCATGGGATACTCTTGATTCGAGGAGAAGGTTGTTCGGCGAGGTGGGGAATAGTCGTGTTATCAGGAGTTCAGTAGTTAGCATCTTCATCATAATAATAATCGCTTATTGTCGCCAGTAGGCTTCAATGAAGTTACTGTGAAAAGCCCCTAGTCGCCACATTCCGGCGCCTGTTCGGGGAGGCCGGTACGGGGTTTGAACCCGCGCTGCTGGCCTTGTACTGCATTGCAAGCCAGCTATTTAGCCCACTGTGCTAAACCAGCCCCTAAGTTAGTCAATCTGCAATCTTTCCTATTTTAGCAAGCAAGTCGAATCTATTTAGTTATAGTGCAAATAAATTAGCTTTGTTCAGTGGTTAGCACAGTTGCTTCGCAGCTCCAGGGTCCCGGGTTCGATTCCCGGCTTGGGTCACTGTCTGTGCGGAGACTGCACGTCCTCCCCGTGTCTGCGGGGGTTTCCTCCGGGGGCTCCGGTTTCCTCCCCACAGTCCAAAGATGTGCAGGTTAGGGTGGATTGGCCGTGCTAAATTGCCCTTAGTGTCCAAAAAGGTGGGGTGGGGTTACTGGGTTACGGGGCTAGGGTGGAGGTGTGGGCTTGGGTAGGGTGCTCTTTCCAAGAGCCGGTGCAGACTCGATGGGCCGAATGGCCTCCTTCTGCACTGTAAATTCTATGATTGTATGAACATCCCTCGGTGCTCTTTGTGAGACACTGCACTTCCTCATTCAGAAAGCAAAGGACCCGCAAAGGATACCACAATCTAGTAAAAGTCGTGGGTCAGGTGAACTCCATGATACACTTTGGGGTTCTCTAAACCTGGGCCCATAATAGGGTCACAACTAGCTAATGGAAGCTGTGGAACGCCAATGAAAATCAAACACCCCTGGTGTTGCTCATCAGACTTTCTTAGCCGCACCCCCACCACGTTCTCTCTCTCTCTCTCTCCCCCCCACCCCCCACCACCGTGACAAACAGCTCCTCAAACAGGGTCACAAACATCCCCCACCTTTTCTCAAACTCCCCTGCTGAGCCCCTTAACTCATACTTTATCTTCTCTAACCGTAGGAAGTTGCACAGGTCACCCAACCAAGCTGCTACCCCCCGGTGGCGAGGCCGACCACCACTCCAGCAGAATCTGCCGCCGTGCAATCAGAGAGGCGAAGGCCACGACATCGGCCTTCCTCCTCTCCATGAGCTCCGGCTTCTCTGAGACCCCAAATATCGTCACCAAAGGGTCTGGGTCCACTCCCTCCCCCACTATCCTGGCTATGACCGCGAACACTCCCGCCCAGAATCTTCCCAATTTTTCGCAACCCCAAAACATGTGCGCTGGCCCCCCTGCCCCCACACTTCTCACACTCATCTGCTACCCCCTGAAAGAACCCACTCATTCTCGCCCGAGTCATATGCACCCTGTGCACCACCTTAAACTGTATCAGGCTCATCCTCGCACAAGAAGAGGTCCCGTTTACCCTTCGCAGTGCCTCACTCCATACTCCCCAATTGATCTCCATTCCCAACTCCGCTTCCCATTTCTCCTTGATCTTCGCCACCCGCTCGCCTCCCTGCTCCCCCAGCCACTTGTATATATCCCCAATTCTTCCCTCCCTTTCCACGCCCGGAAGCAGCAGGGTGTATCCCGGCAATCTAGGGAACCTCGTCCTAACCCTAATTAGTTTTTCGCCGCCCACCCGGAGCTACCATGTTCTTACTTGTGCCGCAGGCCCTGGCGAAGTTCACCACAGTGCAGGTCGTGTTTCCCGGACATGACATCGGCGAGCACAAAACGGTTTGTGTGGCGTTGCACGTACAGTCCCCGACGCAATCGTCCGTGACGAACCTCTCCCCGACCTGTGTTTCAATTCGAGGGAAGGTTTAAAAATAAAACAGCAAGTGAAGGCAAGTTGGTGGACACAGGAGACAGACTTGGT
Source organism: Scyliorhinus torazame (assembly GCF_047496885.1). Lineage (NCBI taxonomy): Eukaryota > Metazoa > Chordata > Chondrichthyes > Carcharhiniformes > Scyliorhinidae > Scyliorhinus > Scyliorhinus torazame. Next base: position 17,966,397 of record NC_092737.1, read on the forward strand.
TCGGGAAACACCCAGCTAAACGCACTTGAATTTACAGTGCAGAAGGAGGCCATTCAGCCCATCGAGTCTGCACCGGCACTTAGAAAGAGCGCCCTACCCAAGGTCAACACCCCTGGCTTTATTTCTGTTAAATTTGGGCCCAATGTGTTTATCCTGAGTAAGTTGGCAATAACCCAGTTAGTGGGATGATGTAGTTATTGGGAGGAACCGGGGCGGAAGCAGTCAGGTGTTGAGTTTCCATTTTGATTTTACAGTAAACAGAACGGGAGTTTTTATTCCAAATGCTGGGAGGTTTAAACAGTAGCTTGACACGGGCAAGAATCTGCAGGCTGTTTCCTGAAGGATCTCTCTCTCAAAGCAGCTTCGCCAAGACATTTCTATACACCCAAGTATTCCTGTGTTTGCTAACTGTATTTAAAAGTGGATTTTGACCAGAGATGGGTATTGCTTGATTGGAGATAAAAAGTGACCAGTATATTTAAACAAGTGGGAAGAATGTTTGTTTTCCACAGCTGGAATACTGTGGACAGTTTTGGTGCCCTTATCTAAGGAAGGATATACCGGCATTGGAGGCCGTCCAGAGAAGGTTCACTCGGTTGATCCCGGGTAGGGAGGAGAGGTTGAGTAGGTTGGGCCTGTCCTCACTGGGAGTTTAGAAGAATTAGAGGCGACCTTATTGAGACGTATCGGATTCTCAGGGGGTTTGACAGGATCGATGCTGAGAGGTTGTTTCCCCTTGTGGGAGAGTCTGGGACCAGAGGGCAGAGTCTCAGAGTGAGGGGGGGGGGGGTCGCCCATTTCAGACAGAGATGAGGAGGAATTTCTTCTCTCAGAGGGGAGTGAATCTGTGGAATTCTTTACCGCAGAGAGGTGTAGAGGCCGGGTCGTTCAGTATGTTCAAGGCCGAGATTGTTAATCAGTGAGGCGATCGAGGGTTATTGGGGATAAAGTGGGAAAGAGGAGTTGAGGATTGAAACATCAGGGGCAAGATTCTCCGACCCCCCGCCGGTTGGCGGGCCTCCGCCCGTGATTCTCCGGCCCAGATGGGCCGAAGTCCCGCCGCTAAAATGCCTGTCCCACCGGCGTAGATTAAACCACCTACCTTACCGGCGGGACAATGCGGCGCGGGCGGGCTCCGGGGTCCTGGGGGGGGGGGGCGCGGGCCGATCTGGCCCCGGGGGGTGCCCCCACGGTGGCCTGGCCCGTGATCGGGGCCCACCGATCCGCGGGCGGGCCTGTGCCGTGGGGGCACTCTTTCCCTTCCACCTTCGCCACGGCCTCCACCATGGCGGAGGTGGAAGAGACTCCCTCCACTGCGCATGCGCGGGAATGCCGTCAGCGTCCGCTGACGCTCCCGCGCATGTGCCGCCCGGAGATGTCATTTCCGCACCAGCTGGCGGGGCACCAGAGGCCTTTTCCGCCAGCTGGCGGGGCGGAAATTCGTCCGGCGCGGGCCTAGCCCCTTAAGGTTGGGGCTCGGCGCCCCAAGATGCGGAGCATTCCGCACCTTTGGGCGGCGCGATGCCTGACTGATTTGCGCCATTTTGGGCGCCAGTCAGCGGACATCGCGCCGATACCGGAGAATATCGCCCCAAATCAGTCACAATCTCATTGAATGGCGGGGAAGACTCGATGGGCCGAATGGCCTACTTCTGCTCCTGCGTCTGAAATGGGCGGCCCCTCATTTTGTTAATGGTGATCCCCTCCTTCCTGCTTCTCCCACAAGAGGAGACATCCACGCCCGTCCTGACCACACCCCCGTCAGGATCTTATATGTTTCAATATATTCTCGTGCTTGTCCTGTTATTGGAGGGTATATCGATTTGGAAACTTGTCCCTCTTTTCGGGGCTATCCGTTTGCTGATTGCCTCCCGTGCAGGGCCCTGGGATGTTTGGCCGCGTGTTAAAGGCGTCGCAAAGGCCTACCTCGTAATACTTATCGCGATAGGTGCAGCCGCACTGGCTGTAGGGCACGCACTCGTAGCCGCTGTAGACATAGCCCCTGTCGCACTCGCAGCCTTCCAGGCAAAGGGTGTCGCATTGTGATGGGGCGGCCAGGTCTCCGCAGGTGGGCGGGCAGGCGGCCATGCAGGGCTTGTACGAGCTGTGAGGGGGGCAGGCCATAGCTGCAAGACAGGAAAGGCATAGCGGGGCGGGTAAGGTAATTGTCAGTTTGAATGTAGCACTCCGGAGCAGGAGGAGGCCCTTCGAGGCTGCTCCGCCCTTCAATAAGCCGATCTGGTTGTGGTCCGAACTCCATTCTCTCCTCCTCCTCCCGCCTTGCTTCTCAGGCTCGGAAGGGTTCAAGACACCCCCCCCCACCCCCCCACCCCCCCCACACCGCCCCCCCCCCACCCCGGAGACTTGAGATCCAAATCCACGTTGACACTCCCAGGGGAATACTGAGCGAGCGCTGCACTGTCAGAGGCGGCGTCTTGTAAATGAGGCCCACCCCCAGCTCCGCTTCCACCTTAGACAGGTGGGTATAAACACTCCCACGGCCATTGCTGGAATGAGACTGGGGTAGTTCTCCCTGGTACCTTGAACTAATATTCACCCCTCGACCAATATCTCTACTGGTTTAGCACTGGGCTAAATCGCTGGCTTTTAAAGCAGACCAAGGCAGGCCAGCAGCACGGTTCAATCCACCTACCCTGCACGCCTTTGGGTTGTGGGGGTGAGACCCACGCAGACACGGACAGCGACCCAGGGCCGGGATCGAACCCGGGTCCTCGGCGCCGTGAGGCAGCAGTGCTAACCGCTGCGCCACCCGGCCGACCAATTTGGCGGCCATTTTGAACACCACCACTGTGCCCGACGCCCCAGGGGTATGACGGTTGGCGGGGAGGCAGAGGATTGGATCCCTGCCCAATTTTCTGACCCGGAGTCCGTCCTCCTCACCCCCTCCGCAGACTGGAATCTCTTTGGCCGGCCTGTGGCAGAAACTCTCAGAATCCACCGATGACCCCCTGCAACGGCCATTGGGGTTTCCGCGCCCGTCTCCTTGGGCCCCAGGAAGTGCGAGGTGAAAGGTTAACTCTCGCAGGGAGCTTTGAGTACACCTATCCTTGGCGGGGTGGGGGTCCTGATTGGTCCAGCAAAGAGGGGTGGTGGTGAAGCAGTATCAGTGAACACTCTAAGCCAGACCTTCTTATCTATTTATTTCTGACGGGATGCTAGCTGGGCCTAGCATTTGTTGCCCATCCGTAATTGCCCCTTCAGACGGTGACGGGTGAGCCGCCATCTTGAGCCGCTGCAGTCCTTGACGTGTAGGTACACCCACAGTGCAGTTAGGGATTTTGCCCCAGCGACAGTGAAGGAACGGCCGATATATTTCCCAGTCGGGGCGGCGAGCGACTCGGAGGGGAACCTCCAGGTGGCGGGGTTCCCAGGTCTCTGCTGCCCTCGTCCTTCTAGATGGTAGAGGTGGTGGGTTTGGAAGGTGCTGCCTGAGGAACCTCGGTGAGTTGCTGCAGTGCATCTTGTAGACGGTACACACGGCTGCCGCTGTGCGTCGGTGGGGGAGGGAGTGAATGTTTGGGGAAGGGGAGCCAATCAAGCGGGGCTGCTTTGTCCTGGATGGTGTCGAGCTTCTTGAGTGTTATTGGAGCTGCGCTCACCTCACTATCTTGGACCTGTGTAACACTTGGGGATGATTTACCAACTAAAGGTGCAACTGAAATGCAAGTCTTTGACTGTCTCCCTGCCCGAGACATGCTTCACCCCCGGGGGTGCAATCTGTGGCCCAGCGGGCAGCTGCGTTTCCCGATCAGCAACACAGACCAGGTAAATAGTTCCTCACCCCAGCCCCCCACCCCGGGACCCCCGCAGCACGCGGGCGTCGCATTCAGGCTCACCGCAGCTGGTTTGGGGCCTCCAGTTCCGCAGGGTGGTCCCGTTCTCCTGACAGGCACGAACGTAGGCCTCGTAGCTGTCACACAGCATCTGGGAGTTATTGAAGAACTGGCACAGGTCGAAGAGGCAGTTCCTGTTGGGGGATAGAGGGCAACGATTGGCATCTCAACCATGACAGAATGGGAGCGACACACTCGATTCTGAGAGATCGATTCAGCAACAGATTGTGCAGGAAACACATACATCAAAATACAAACTTAGAAGGGGCACTATATTGTTACTCTCCCCCTGACAGGACAGAGCTCCCTCTGCACTCCCCCTGACAGGACAGAGCTCCCTCTACACTCCCCCTGACAGGACAGAGCTCCCTCTACACTCCCCCTGACAGGACAGAGCTCCCTCTACACTCCCCCTGACAGGACAGAGCTCCCTCTACACTCCCCCTGACAGTACAGAGCTCCCTCTACACTCCCCCTGACAAGTCAGAGCTCCCTCTACACTCCCCCTGACAGTAGAGCTCCCCCTACACTCCCCCTGACAGTACAGAGCTCCCTCTACACTCCCCCTGACAGTACAGAGCTCCCTCTACACTCCCCCTGGCAGTACAGAGCTCCCTCTACACTCCCCCTGACAGTACAGAGCTCCCTCTACACTTCCCCTGACAGTACAGAGCTCCCTCTTCACTCCCCTTGACAGTACAGAGCTCTCTCTACACTCCCCCTGACAGTACAGAGCTCCCTCTACACTCCCCCTGACAGTACAGAGCTCTCTCTGCACTCCCCCTGACAGTACAGAGCTCCCTCTACACTCCCCCTGACAGTACAGAACTCCCTCTACATTCCCCCTGACAGTACAGAGCTCCCTCTACCCTCCCTGACAGTACAGAGCTCCCTCTATACTCCCTGACAGTACAGAGCTCTCTCTACACTCCCTCTGACAGTACAGAGCTCCCTCTACACTCCCCCTGACAGTACAGAGCTCCCTCTACACTCCCCCTGGCAGTACAGAGCTCCCTCTACACTCCCCCTCACAGCACAGGGCTCCCTCTATACTCCCCCTGACAGTACAGTGCTCCCTCTACACTCCCCCTGACAGTACAGAGCTCCCTCTACACTCCCCCTGACAGTACAGCGCTCCCCCTACACTCCCCCTGGCAGTACAGATCTCCCTCTACACTCCCTCTGACAGTACAGAGCTCCCTCTACACTTCCCCTGACAGTACAGAGCTCCCTCTACACTCCCACTGACAGTACAGAGCTCCCTCTACACTCCCCCTGACAGTACAGAACTCCCTCTACATTCCCCCTGACAGTACAGAGCTCCCTCTACCCTCCCTGCCAGTACAGAGCTCTCTCTACACTCCCCCTGAAAGTACAGAGCTCCCTCTACACTCCCTGACAGTACAGAGCTCCCTCTACACTCCCCCGACAGTACAGAACTCCCTCTACATTCCCCCTGGCAGTACAGAGCTCCCTCTACACTCCCCCTGACAGTACAGAGCTCCCTCTACACTCCCCCTGACAGTACAGAGCTCACTCTACACTCCCCCTGACAGTACAGAGCTCCTTCTACACTTCCCCTGACAGTACAGAGCTCCCTCTACACTCCCCCTGGCAGTACAGAGCTCCCTCTACACTCCCCCTGACAGTACAGAGCTCCCTCTACACTTCCCCTGACAGTACAGAGCTCCCTCTACACTCCCCCTGACAGTACAGAGCTCCCTCTACACTCCCCCTGACAGTACAGAACTCCCTCTACATTCCCCCTGACAGTACAGAGCTCCCTCTACCCTCCCTGACAGTACAGAGCTCCCTCTACACTCCCTGACAGTACAGAGCTCTCTCTACACTCCCTCTGACAGTACAGAGCTCCCTCTACACTCCCCCTGACAGTACAGAGCTCCCTCTACACTCCCCCTGGCAGTACAGAGCTCCCTCTACACTCCCCCTGACAGCACAGGGCTCCCTCTATACTCCCCCTGACAGTACAGTGCTCCCTCTACACTCCCCCTGACAGTACAGAGCTCCCTCTACATTCCCCCTGACAGTACAGAGCTCCCTCTACACTCCCACTGACAGTACAGAGCTCCCTCTACACTCCCCCTGACAGTACAGAACTCCCTCTACATTCCCCCTGACAGTACAGAGCTCCCTCTACCCTCCCTGCCAGTACAGAGCTCTCTCTACACTCCCCCTGACAGTACAGAGCTCCCTCTACACTCACTGACAGTACAGAGCTCCCTCTACACTCCCCCGACAGTACAGAACTCCCTCTACATTCCCCCTGACTGTACAGAGCTCCCTCTACACTCCCCCTGGCAGTACAGAGCTCCCTCTACACTCCCCCTGACAGCACAGGGCTCCCTCTATACTCCCCCTGACAGTACAGTGCTCCCTCTACACTCCCCCTGACAGTACAGAGCTCCCTCTGCACTCCCCCTGACAGTACAGAACTCCCTCTACATTCCCCCTGACAGTACAGAGCTCCCTCTACACTCCCACTGACAGTACAGAGCTCCCTCTACACTCCCCCTGACAGTACAGAACTCCCTCTACATTCCCCCTGACAGTACAGAGCTCCCTCTACCCTCCCTGCCAGTACAGAGCTCTCTCTACACTCCCCCTGACAGTACAGAGCTCCCTCTACACTCACTGACAGTACAGAGCTCCCTCTACACTCCCCCGACAGTACAGAACTCCCTCTACATTCCCCCTGACTGTACAGAGCTCCCTCTACACTCCCCCTGGCAGTACAGAGCTCCCTCTACACTCCCCCTGACAGCACAGGGCTCCCTCTATACTCCCCCTGACAGTACAGTGCTCCCTCTACACTCCCCCTGACAGTACAGAGCTCCCTCTGCACTCCCCCTGACAGTACAGCGCTCCCTCTACACTCCCCCTGGCAGTACAGAGCTCCCTCTACACTCCCCCTGACAGTACAGAGCTCCCTCTACACTCCCCCTGACAGTACAGAGCTCCCTCTACACTCCCCCTGACAGTACAGAGCTCCCTCTACACTCCCCCTGACAGTACAGAGCTCCCTCTACACTCCCGCTGACAGTACAGAGCTCCCTCTACACTCCCCCTGACAGTACAGAGCTCCCTCTACACTCCCCCTGACAGTACAGAGCTCCCTCTACACACCCCTGACAGTACAGAGCTCCCTCTACACTCCCCCTGACAGTACAGAGCTCCCTCTACACTCCCCCTGACAGTACAGAGCTCCCTCTACACCCCCCTGACAGTACAGAACTCCCTCTACATTCCCCCTGACAGTACAGAGCTCCCTCTACACTCCCTGACAGTACAGAGCTCCCTCTACACTCCCCCTGACAGTACAGAGCTCCCTCTACACTCCGCCCTGACAGTACAGAGCTCCCTCTACATTCCCCCTGACAGCACAGAGTTCCCTCTACATTCCCCCTGACAGTACGGAGCTCCCTCTACACTCCCCCTGACAGCACAGAGCTCCCTCTACACTCCCCCTGACAGTACAGAGCTCCCTCTACACTCCCCCTGGCAGTACAGAGCTCCCTCTACACTCCCCCTGACAGTACAGAGCTCCCTCTACACTCCCCCTGACAGTACAGAGCTCCCTCTACACTCCCCCTGACAGTACAGAGCTCCCTCTACACTCCCCCTGACAGTACAGAGCTCCCTCTACACTCCCCCTGACAGTACAGAGCTCCCTCTACACCCCCCTGACAGTACAGAACTCCCTCTACATTCCCCCTGACAGTACAGAGCTCCCTCTACACTCCCTGACAGTACAGAGCTCCCTCTACACTCCCCCTGACAGTACAGAGCTCCCTCTACACTCCCCCTGACAGTACAGAGCTCCCTCTACACTCCGCCCTGACAGTACAGAGCTCCCTCTACATTCCCCCTGACAGCACAGAGTTCCCTCTACATTCCCCCTGACAGTACGGAGCTCCCTCTACACTCCCCCTGACAGCACAGAGCTCCCTCTACACTCCCCCTGACAGTACAGCGCTCCCTCTACACTCCCCCTGGCAGTACAGAGCTCCCTCTACACTCCCCCTGACAGTACAGAGCTCCCTCTACACTCCCCCTGACAGTACAGAACTCCCTCTACATTCCCCCTGACAGTACAGAGCTCCCTCTACACTCCCTGACAGTACAGAGCTCCCTCTACACTCCCCCTGACAGTACAGAGCTCCCTCTACACTCCCCCTGACAGTACAGAGCTCCCTCTACACTCCCCCTGACAGTACAGAGCTCCCTCTACACTCCCCCTGACAGTACAGAGCTCCCTCTACATTCCCCCTGACAGTACAGAGCTCCCTCTACACTCCCCCTGGCAGTATAGAGCTCCCTCTACACTCCCCCTGACAGTACAGAGCTCCACCTACACCCCCCTAATAGTACAGAGCTCCCTCTACACTCCCCCTGACAGTACAGAGCTCCCCCTACACGCCCCCTGACAGTACAGAGCTCCCTCTACACTCCCCCTGACAGTACAGAGCTCGCTCTACACTCCCCCTGGCAGTACAGCGCTCCCTCTACACTCGCCCTGACAGTACAGAGCTCCCTCTACACTCCCCCTGACAGTAGAGCTCCCTCTACACTCCCCCTGACAGTACAGAGCTCCCTCTACACTCCCCCTGACAGTAGAGCTACCTCAGTCCTCTGGGATTGGAGGATTCCAAAGATTCAGAAATCCTTTGGGTGAAGAAATTTCTCCTCATCCCAGACCCAAAATGGCCGACTCCATCCCAAAATGGCCGACTCCATCCCAAAATGGCCGACTCCATCCCAAAATGGCGGACTCCCTTATCCTGAGACTGTGTCCCCCGTGTTTTAGATTCCCCGACCAGCGGGCAACAACCTCTCAGCGCCCAACCCTGTCAAACCCCTTCAGAATCCTGTTCGTCTCGATGGGATCGCCTCTCATTCTTCTGAACTCCAGAGAATCACAGAGGCCGATCTCGTGAACCTTCGCTCTCCCGCCTCCGATGTGAGCCAATCCTTTCTTAAACGCGGTGACCAAAACTGCGCACGCTGCTCCGGATGCGGTCTCGCCAAAACCCTGCAACAACTCAACATTCCTGTCCACCAATCCCCTTGCGATAATGGCCACCGTGACCTTTGCCCTCCTCGTTGCTTGCTCCACCTGCAGGCCAACCCACACCTCATTGGTACCAGGGTCGTCAGGGAGAGAGTAAAGGTTCTCAAGGAGACGACTTGGTCGAAATGTTTGAGGGACAGGAAGGTTCAGTGGGAGTCCCATGCCCAACGTGCCGCCCCGTATGCCTGTCGAACCCACTGGGGCCAGCGACGATGGGGGTCAAGCTTACCGGTGGTACGGTTCTGCCTCGATGTTCCGATGGCATTCTTGGAATGGCCCCAGAGGGTCCAAAATGGCCCCGCAGTAAGCCGTGCTGTTGATCACGCCTAGCTGATCGTCGGTGCATGCCATCAAAAATCCAGTCTCAGGCTCGGGCCCAGTGTCTTCGCCAACGACTTCACGCCTGAGAGAGAGAGAGAGGGAGAGAGGGGGCAACTTAGCAACGAAATCAGAGACCGACATGCCAAAATGACAGACTGAGCTGGATTCGCTGCGTGTTCCCGGGGGGGGGGGGCGCGCCGATCGCCACACTCCCGCCGCTTGTCGGGGTGCGCTGCCGGTGGGAAGCGTGAATCGCACCCTCGGCCAGGAGCTTCACATCCTGTCCCGTGGGCCCGAAGTGGCCGTGATACTCCGGAGAGTTGTACAACTCAGAGGGAGGCCTTTCGGCCAATGCTGACTCGACCAAAGAGCCAGAAATTACCCCCTCCCCCCTCCCCGAGGATTGAAATGATCGGGTGCCAGAACCCAAGGGGAGAATGCCGCACCGAGTGTTTCTTCCTGTGGTAAAGTTGCCAACAGTTCCTCCCGGCAAAGGATCAACCAAACGGCCCACTCCAATCACTTGAATCCTGGACGTCGAATCTCTTTCACAACATTGGTACGTCACAAAGCACTTTACAGCCAATGAGGTACCTTCTCCTGAGGCGTGGTTGCCATGGAAAACACGGCGGCCATTTTGCGTGCGCTGGTTCCCGTGAACAGAAACCTGGTGGCCTCCTTTGGCACTCGTTGGCTGAGAGATGACGATTGGCTCTGGTGGCGAGGAAACTCCCCCCTCCCCCCTCTTCCAAAGACTTCCATGGGGACCTTTCACATGCGCCTCAAGGAGGGCGGTGGGGTGGGGAGAGACAAGAAAGACGGCGCCTCTCACAGGAAGACCTTCCGACGGTCCTGCCCTCGATTCACGGTCTCCTGTCTTCTGCGGGTCAGAACCAAGGCTTGAGATGCTACCATCAGCCAATACAGAGTACTGGGCCAATGGTAAGATTCTTGGCAGTGTGGGTGAGCAGAGAGATCTCGGTGTCCATGTACATAGATCCCTGAAAGTTGCCACCCAGGTTGAGAGGGTTGTTAAGAAGGCGTACGGTGTGTTAGCTTTTATTGGTCGAGGGATTGAGTTTCGGAGCCATGAGGTCATGTTGCAGCTGCACAAAACTCTGGTGCGGCCGCATTTGGAGTATTGCGTGCAATTCTGGTCGCCGCATTATAGGAAGGACGTGGAAGCATTGGAAAGGGTGCAGAGGAGATTTACCATGATGTTGCCTGGTATGGAGGGAAGATCTTATGAGGGAAGGCTGAGGGACTTGAGGCTGTTTTCGTTAGAGAGAAGAAGGTTAAGAGGTGACTTAATTGAGGCATACAAGATGATCAGAGGATTGGATAGGGTGGACAGTGAGAGCCTTTTTCCTCGGATGGTGATGTCTAGCATGAGGGGACATATCTTTAAATTGAGGGGAGATAGATTTAGGACAGATGTCAGAGGTAGGTTCTTTACTCAGAGAGTAGTAAGGGCGTGGAATGCCCTGCCTGCAACAGTAGTGGACTCGCCAACACTAAGGCATTCAAATGGTCATTGGATAGACACATGGACGATAAGGGAATAGTGTAGATGGGCTTCAGAGTGGTTTCACAGGTCGGCGCAACATCGAGGGCCTAAGGGCCTGTACTGTGAAGTCCCGCCGGCGAGATTCAAACCACCTCTCTTACCGGCGGGACAAGGCGGCGCGGGCGGGCTCCGGGGTCCTGGGGGGGGGGGGGGGGGGGGTGTACTACGCTGTAATGTTCTATGTTCTATCATAGAATTTATCACAGAATTTACAGTACCGAAGGAACTGTGTTCTATAGCAGTGAACTCGCCAACATTGAGGGCATTTAAAAGTTTATTGGATAAACATATGGATGATAATGGCATAGTGTAGGTTAGATGGCTTTTGTTTCGGTGCAACATCGTGGGCCGAAGGGCCTGTACTGCGCTGTATTGTTCTATGTTCTATGTTCTATGAAGGAGGCCATTCAGCCCATCGAGTCTGCACCGGCTCTTGGAAAGAGCACCCTACCCAAGGTCAACACCTCCACCCTATCCCCATAACCCAGTAACCCCACCCAACACGAAGGGCAATTTATCACGGCCAATCCATCCTAACCCGCACATCTTTGGACTGTGGGGGGAAACCGGAGCACCCGGAGGAAACGCACGCAGACACGGGGAGAACGTGCAGACTCCGCACAGACAGTGACCCAGCGGGGGAATCGAACCCGGGACCCTGGAGCTGTGAAGCAATTGTGCTGTCCACAATGCTACCGTGCTGCCCCACGTTCTACAAGGCCCTATGTTCTAGGCGGTATTCGTAAGAGGAGCCAGGGAGTTCTTACCGGCGCCCTAGACCAACATTTAACATCTGCACCTCCCCGCCGCCCCCCCACCCCTCACTCCACCCCCACCCCAAACCTTACCCTAAAAAAAAAACAAAGATCTGCCCACCACATTGCAATTCGTGGGACCTTGCCGTGCGCCGGTTGGCTGCCACATGTTCCACCTTGCAAAGCGACTTCATTGGCCGTACGCACTGGGATGCGCCCGAGGTCTTGAAAGGAACTGGATAGGGAGAGGTATTTTTTTCCTGCGCCGCTAAGCGCCTCCCCCGCCCGCTGTACCCCGCCGACTATCTGGTACTCACTTGTATCTCCTCGTGTGGGGTTGCTGGGGCCGCCTCCTTGTCCAGTCATCGTCATCGTCATCATCATCATCATCATCATCATCGTTGTTGTCCTCCTCCTCCCTGTCTTCCACTTTCCAGCTGTTCCCGAACACGTTCACGTTGGAAACGCGCGTGCCATCCGGCAGGGTGAAGTCATTCCTGAACCTCCCGTCATAGTTACCGCACAGGCCCAGGACTTTCCTCTTATACAGGCTGGGAATGATAATATCTGGAAGAAGATAAAAGGTTTGGGTGACGGGGCACCGTCATTCATTGGGTGGGGTGCGGGCGTCGCTGACAAGGGGCGAGATTCTCCGACCCCCCGCCGGGTCGGAGAATCGCCGGGGGCTGGCGTGAATCCCGCCCCCGCCGGTTGTCGAAGTCTCCGGCACCGGATATTCGGCGGGGGCGGGAATCGCGCCGCGCCGGTTGGCGGGCCCCCCCCCCGCTTGATTCTCCGGCCCGCGATGGGCCGAAGTCCCGCCGCTAAAATGCCTGTCCCGCCGCCGAGAATCAAACCACCTACCTTACCGGCGGGACAAGGCGGCGCGGGCGGGCTCCGGGGTCCTGGGGGGGGAGAGCGCGGGACGATCTGGCCCCAGGGGGTGCCCCCACGGTGGCCTGGCCCGCTCATCGGGGCCCACCGATCCGCGGGCGGGCCTGGGCCGTGGGGGCACTCTTTTCCTTCCGCCTCCGCCACGGTCTGCACCATGGCGGAGGCGGAAGAGACCCCCCTCCACTGCGCATGCGCGGGGATGCCATCAGCGGCCGCTGACGCTCCCGCGCACGCGCCGCCCGGCAATGTCATTTCCGCGCCAGCTGGCGGGGCACCAAAGGCCTTTCCCGCCAGCTGGCGGGGCGGAAATCAGTCCGGCGCGGGCCTAGCCCCTCAAGGTGAGGGCTCGGCCGCTCAAGATGTGGAGGATTCCGCACCTTTGGGGCGACGCGATGCCGGACTGATTCGCGCCGTTTTGGGTGCCGGTCGGCGGACATCGCGCCGATTACGGAGAATCCCGCCCCAGAATCCCGATTGGGCTGACAAACATGCAAGTTACATTCGCGCCACACAGATCCACAGGCAATGACCATCTCCCACAAGAGAGGATCTAACCATCGCCCCTTGGCATTCAATGGCATTACCATCGCTGAATCCCCACTATCAACATCCTGGGGGTTACCATTGATCAGAAACTGAACTGGACCCAGCCACATTAATACTGTGGCTACCAGGGCAGGTCAGAGGCTGGGAATCCTGCGGAGAGTAACTCACCTCCTGACCCTCCCCAAAGCCTGTCCACCATCTACAAGGCACAAGTCAGGAGTGTGAGGGAATACTCTCTACTTGCCTGGATGAGCGCAGCTCCAACCACACTCAAGAAGCTCAACACCATCCAGGACAAAGCAGCCCCGCTCGATTGCTCCCCCCTTCCACAAACATTCACTCCCTCCCCCACCGACGCACAGTGGCAGCCGTGTGTCCCGTCTACAAGGTGCACGGCAGCAACTCACCGAGGCTCCTCAGGCAGCACCTTCCAAACCCACGACCTCTACCATCTAGAAGGACGAGGGCAGCAGATACCTGGGAACCCCACCACCTGGAGGTTCCCCTCCGAGTCGCTCCTCACCCCGACTGGGAAATATATCGGCCGTTCCTTCACTGTCGCTGGGTCGAAACCCAGGAACTCCCTCCCTGACAGCACAGTGGGTGTACCTACACCGCAGGGACTGCAACGGGTTCCAGAAGGCGGCTCGCCCACCACCTTCCTGAGGGGCAATTAGGGATGGGAAATATTGGCCTCGCCAATGACGTCCTCGCCCCGTGTATAAATAAGAAGGTGGTCGTGAGCTCACCTCTTGAACCGCTGCAGTCAGTGGGGTACAGGGGCCTCCACTGGGCAGATGCCCGATCTCACTGCCGCGTTGGAACGCTTGAGATCCAAACGGCGGCCGAGGTCACGCTTCCCGCCAGTATTTACAGAATTCCCTTCTATCTACTCTGGGTGGGAAAGGCCAGGTTCGTCAGCCGTGCTGCACCGTGCCAGGAGGGCGCTGGGGGTCACCCACATGCCGGTGCGAGCGGGCGTAAGCTGGCGTTCTTCAAGGACAAAATGGCGGCCCTCGGTCTCCCGTTGCCCATGGCGAGAAAATATCCCGGGCTAATTAATCAAAGACCGTTCCCTCTCTGGTCAGAGTGGGGGTTTGAAGCCGGGGCTTCAGGAGCTGGACACGTACCCTTGACCCGTCACGCAATGGCCGCGCACCAACCCCCACCCTGACCTGAGGCTATTGGCGACCGCTGCCCCCCCCCCCCCCCGTGGCTCCCCTTACCTGCGTTCTCCCTCCCGTCAAAGCTGACCGACAAGCCAATGTCCGTCTCCAGGTAGAGGGTCTTCGACTTCTGGTAGACACGGAAACCTTCACGCGATTTGTACGGGGGCATCACCCTTTCGTTGTCCAGCTGTGTCAAGGGCGGGGGGGGGGGGGGGGAGAAAACATTATTCTGACACATCGGCCTGGATGGAAGAGACAACTTGATTTGCAACAGCGAGGCGAGGGGACACGCCAGAGGATTCGGAAACCCGAATACGGCAAGCGGGGGGGTGGGTGCAGATTTTCCGGCCCTGTCCGCTGCTGGGCCCCGGAGGGCGGGGGGGGGGGGGTTCGATCGACCTTGCTCCGCGTCTCTGCAATTTAGCGCGGCCAATCCACCTACCCTGCGCATCTTTGGGTTGTGGGGGCGAAACCCACGCAGACACGGGGAGAATGTGCAAACTCCACACGGACAGCGACCCGGAGCCGGGATCGAACCCGGGACCTCGGCGCCGTGAGGCAGCAGGGCGAACCCACTGCGCCACCGCGCCGCCCCGGGGCGAGGTTATTAACGGGGCGCCTGTTTTGCACTGTGACAATGGCCGGAATCACTGTACAATGGCCTTCGTGACGCTGCCAAGCAAGGGAAGAGCGTCGGCAATGAGCGCCCAACCTCTCTCTGATGGATTGATTCCCCACTTACCCACTTCCCCCCCACACCGTAACCTCCCGCTCAATCCCCCAGGAAGCCTTGGGGGAGGAGGTGGGGGGGGTAATTAAGGGATTTCTGGGCCTGCGCAGATGGGGTTAAGATCCAGATCGGCCATCATCCCAATTGAAAAAAATTGGGCCCCGCGGCCCAACTTGTCCAGGCTGCCTAGTTTTTAACCACGAAGCCAGGTGGAGTAGGCCCGATGGGCCCAATGGCCTACTCCTGCTCCCACGTCGCCGGCTCCCCCCACCCCAATCCCGTTACGTCACAGGAACGACTCATTGGTCTCCCTCACCAGGAAGCGTCGCTTCTTGTGGAATTCGATGGAGTGGCCGTAAACATCGATGTAGACGGCAGACAGGTAGGAGACCTTCCTGTTGCTCTTCCTCGCTCGGTTCCTGCCTTCGATGTTGATTGGCTGCAGGGTCTCGGAGGGCTTGTCGGTGGTGACCAGCGTGTAGGTGCCCCTGCCCTGGAAGTGGTGCGACAGGCCGTCAAAGGTCAGATAGTGGGGGTCACCCGAGATCAGGCAGGCCTCGAACGCTGGCGGGGGGGGGGGGTCAAGCAGAACACAATTCCTTTACAATCACCATCTTTGACTTGAAGACAATGTTTGGAGTGAGGTGGGGGGGGGGGGGGGGGCGGAATTTTCCATTGGGCAGCGGTGGGATCTTGTGTTGAACGGTTCTGGGGGCTCAGGAGGGCGGGTACCCAGAGGGTCAGAGGTCGCGGAGAGTCGGCAGGGAGGGAGGTGAGGAGAGACGATTCCTTCGCCCGGCGAGCTGGAAGGAAGCAGATTCAATCGGAAATTTCGGAAGGTGGTGGCAGTGGGGGATTTTGCGGGGGGGGGGGGGAAAGGGTTTGGGGAGAGCGGAAGGGTCCAAGAGAGACTTACCCACAGGCCTGCACTTGTACTTGCCGCCTTTGCTCAGCGCGCAGACCGAGTTCTCGCCGCACTTGTGCCTCTTGCAGGTCAGGCGTCCCTTGGCGCAGGTACACTTTGTGTTACAGCGCTCATTCAGCCAACTATCCCCGGACTGTGAGACAGAAAAACAGAGAGGTAGCAGTCACCCCACCCCACACAATCTTAGAGCCAAACGCACGGCCTCCTCCCCGCAACAGAGTTAGAACATAGAACATACAGTGCACAAGGAGGCCTTTCGGCCCATCGAGTCTGCACCGACCCACTTAAGCCCTCACTTCCACCCGTAACCCAGTAACCCCTCCTAACCTTTTTGGTCACTAAGGGGCAATTTATCGCGGCCAATCCACCCTAACCTGCACGTCTTTGGACTGTGGGAGGAAACCGGAGCACCCGGAGGAAACCCACGCAGACACGGGGAGGACGTGCAGTCTCCGCGCAGACAGCGACCCAGCGGGGAATCGAACCTGGGACCCTGGAGCTGTGAAGCCACAGTGCGAGCCACTTGTGCTTCCGTGCTCCCTGCTTTAAAACCAGTAAGTGATTGGCTTTGAACACAATCTGGGCTGTCTCGGGGGGAACTATGCACAGGCTGGTCCCTCAGTGGGGACCATTCTCAGCTTTGACTCACCAAGTCATGGGTCCGAATCCCGCTCCGGCGATTCGAGGACACCCTCCTGGCTGATACAACCCGTACACGATTCTAGTCCGGTGTCTGTCAGGGACCCCCAGAAATAACCCTGGTGTATGGGGCCCGGTACTTAGTGAAAGTGATCAGGCGATTAACTCCTCTGCAATTGGTCGGATCTTGCTCTGGGTCGAATTGGAAGCCACGCGGGATCACAGGCCGAGATAAATTAGTCCACTTATGGGATTGCGGCCCGGCTAGTATTAGTAGCACATCCTCAATTGCCCCTTGGATGGAGCGGGCTGGGCTGGGCCATTTCAGAGGGCCGGATAAGAGCCAACCACATTTTGGCGGCACGGTGGGTTAGCACTGCTGCCTCACAGCGTCAGGAACCCGGGATCGATTCCGACCTCGGGTCACTGTCTGTGCGGAGTCTGCATGTCCCCCCACCGTGTGTGCGTGGGCTCCCTCCGGGCGCCCCGGTTTCCTCCCACAGCCCAAAGACGTGAGGGTGAGGTGGGGTTTTTAACAACAACCGATGATAGCTGTCACGTCCAGCCAACCCAGAAGGTCAATGGCGTTGGGACCAGTATCCCTATTTCCCCGTTTTCCCGTAACCTCCTTCCGGGAAAGGCTCAGCAGGAGGCATTGTCATCGCAAAGTCAGAGGGTTGTGGGTTTAAGTTCCACCCAGCTGCACTCGGCAACACTGGGGGGCCGCACTGCCTGGAGTTTGTGTCCTTCACCGCTTAAAAATAAGGGGGTGGCCCCTTTAAGACGGAGATGAGGAGAAATATTTTCTCTCAGAGGGGGGAGTCTCCGGAACTTTCTTCCTCAAAATGGCGGCGGAAGCCGAATCTTGGAACATTTTTAAGGTAGAGCTGGATTGATTCTCGATTAACGAGGGGGGGTGAAAGGTTATCGGGGGTGAAAGGTTATCGGGGGTGAAAGGTTATCGGGGTGAAAGGTTATCGGGGTGAAAGGTTATTGGGGATGAAAGGTTACCGGGGCGGGGTCGGCAGGAATGTGGTGTTGACGTCACAATCCGATCGGCCCCGATCGTGTTGATAGGGGGGGGGAGCAGGGCCCGAGGGGCCGAGTGGCCTCCTCCTGCTCCCGGTCCGGCGTCGGGTTGTCCGAGGGAGAGCGGGGCCTTACCTCGTGATAATCGCCGTAGTGGTCGACGCAGCCGCAGTCCGCCAACGCCACGCACCGGTCATCGCTCAGCACGTAGCCGCCGTCGCACTCGCAGCCTTCCACGCAGGGCCGGTCGCTCCCGCAGGTCGCGGGCGCGTAGATATCCGTGCAGGTCGCCGGGCAGGTCGAGGCGCACTCCGTGTAGTGGCTGTTCTGTTGGCAGGGCAGAGCTGGAAGGAGAGGATGGGGGGCGGGGGGAGGAAAGGTGTCGCTGAAAGGTGGCACTTCACAACAACACGACCAGTCGCAATTTGACGCCATAACCACAAAGGTTCCTTAATCGGCGTTGACAACACCAATTAACAGGACGGGCACCTTGGCCTGAGGCGAATCTCACCCTTGTGGTATTATCATATAGGCTGACAGAGCTCGGGCCTCAGGTCACAAAGGCCGCTGCTGAAAGGAGCTGGGGTTGGAAACATAGGTAATAGGCTATTTGGCCCCATCGAGCCTGCTCCGCCGGTCAATACGATCGTGGTTGGTCCGGTGTGGCCTCAACCCCGCTGTCCTGTCTGCCCCCCCCCCCCCCCCACACACACACACACACAACCCTTCCCAATCCATCTCGGGGGGGCAATCAGGGAGGGGCAGCAGAACGCAAGCCTAGCCTGCGACCACCCGGATCCCGTGAACGAACGGCGGGTGGGGTGGGGGTAAAATAAATGAGGAATCTGTCTAACTAGGCCTTGAAGATATTTCATGACCCTGGCCCCCCCCCCCCCGGGAAGAGATTCTCCCAATACTGACAATCCTGTGCCAGATGAAAGGTTACCCCCCCACCCCCTCTTAAACGGGAGAACCCTTACCCACCACCACGGGACAGCCGGCAGGATTTTAATCCAATTAATAAAATCTGGAATATTGAAGCGAGTGTCAGCGACGGCGACCGGGAATATCGATTAGGGGTTTAAATCCGGAACCCCCCCCAAAGCGTTAAGGGGGCCAGGGGTCAGTTGGGGATTTGTACCGGACCTTCAGGGGCAGGGGACAGAAGTGGGGAAGTGGAAGTTTCGGGGGTGAATGGCCTCCTCTTGTTCCCCCGTACGCCGTGCAGGGTTTGGCACGGGCGGAGTCAGGCCTGAGGCCCTCCCCCCCCCCCCACCCCGGGCTAGGCAGCCCGCCGACGCTCGCGGCTCGCGCGGGAAGTGGGCGCCACCTCCTGGCCGGGGGGGGGGGGGAAGGGGGCGATGAAGAGGGCGAGGAATTTTAAGGGGCAGCGGCGGGGCTGGGGTCACTTACGACAGAAGGTGCTGTTCCGCCACTTGAGGTCGACGCCCTCGCTCCTGCACGCTTCGACGTAGGACTGGAAGTTGTTGCACAGGGTGGAGGTCATGCCGGCGTACATGCAGAGGTCGTAGACGCAGCTCGCGATGAACGGTGCCGGCTTCACCGCACTGTGGCATTGCTGGTACTTGGCCGATAACAGCTCCTCGCACCGGGCCCTCCATCTGGCCTGCTCCTCGGGCCTACACGGGGGATCCAGGTCCTCCCGGTCATCGGACTGGCAGCTGAGGGGCAAAACCACAAAAGCCTGAACAATGAGATGCACAAAGCCCTGTCCCACACTGCACTCAGGATATTAGGGCGGCACGGCGGGTTAGCACTGCTGCCTCACATCGCCAGGGAGCCGGGTTCGATTCCGGCCTCGGGAGATTGTGCGGAGTCTGCACGTCCTCCCCGTGGCTGCGTGGGTTTCCTCCGGGTGCTCCGGTTTCCTCCCACAGTCCAAAGATGTGTGGGTTAGGTGGGGTTACGGATATAGG
This sequence comes from Scyliorhinus torazame, assembly GCF_047496885.1. NCBI lineage: Eukaryota > Metazoa > Chordata > Chondrichthyes > Carcharhiniformes > Scyliorhinidae > Scyliorhinus > Scyliorhinus torazame. The sequence goes on from NC_092737.1 coordinate 17,985,852, forward strand.
GCGGAGGAGTGGGCCTAGATAGGGTGCTCTTTCAGAGGGTGGGTGCTGACCCAATGGGCCGAACGGCCTCCTTCTGCACTGTAAGGATTCTACGAGCCATTGGCCCAATGGGTCACCCTTGTGGTATTATCACAAATGTAAGAACTGCAAGCGTTAATGAAATGTCTAGACCAGCCACTGGAGGGAGCTGGAGTTACAAGTGTATAAGACATTGATGCTAAGCCTCGTGGGGGAGAGAAGTGAAGGAGTTAGCAAGAGTGCAGACTGAAGGAAAGATAGTGTGAGTGAGAGCAGATCATAGTTTATCATAGTGTAGAGATTAGATGTAGGTGAGCGTAGATTATACGTTAATTATCGACTGTATTATTTAGGAGTGCGTGTCGAATCCAAATTAGTAGCGTGAATAAATTTACAGCTTTGTTCAAGTAAAGAGTAACAAATAAGTAAATCAGCATCGCATGGTCGCATTGCTGCTTGTGGGATCTTGCTATGCACACGTCAGCGGCTGCGTTTTTGATGTTCCGGAAGTGATCACGTTCCAAAGACACAGAGGGCCGTCTGCCGGTTGGAAAAGAGCTGCGGGGCGTGCTGGGACGTGGCAAGGCGCTAACGAGACCGGCGGCCACTGCTTCCGCCCTTCACTCACCCCGGTCCCTCGCCTCCTCCGACCCGCCAACTGTTGCCGAACTGGGTGACATTTCTTGCAGGCAGCCCGTCAGGCATCAGGAGCTCGTCGGCGCCATTGTTATTCAGGTTCCCGCACATCCCGCACATCTGGAACAGGGAGAGGGGTTAGCGGACGCGGCCCCGAGCGGCCCCTTGCGCGAGGGGGTAGGGGAAGAAACGTGGTGGGTCGTCGCGTAGGAGGACACCGTTCGGCCCATCGGACCCCACCCTGGGCTCCCGGCCGTCAGTCCCACCCTCCCGCTCCCTCCCCGCGGCTCTGCGAGTTTAATTCCTCCTCAGGCGCCCGTCCAATCTCCTTTTGAGGTAATTCTGTCTCTGCTTCCCGGGACGCCCGGGGCTCATCACCTCCTTCTCGAGGGGCAACTAGGGACGCGCAATTAATGCTGACCCAGCTCGCGACACTCACACCTTGTAAGTGAACTTTACAAGCGTTGAATTTATGGAACAGCATCAGGCCATTTGACCCACCTACTCCATGCTGGTGTTAACGCTCCATACCAGCCTCTACAGCCATCCCCCATCCCCATATCCTTCTATTCCTTTCTCATGTCCACATTCTCCCCACTCCCTGTGGGAGCGAGTCCCACATTCTCCCCACTCCCCGTGGGAGCGAGTCCCACATTCTCCCCACTCCCTGTGGGAGCGAGTCCCACATTCTCCCCACTCCCCGTGGGAGTGAGTCCCACATTCTCCCCACTCCCCGTGGGAGCGAGTCCCACATTCTCCCCACTCCCCGTGGGAGCGAGTCCCACATTCTCCCCACTCCCCCTGGGAGCGAGTCCCACATTCTCCCCACTCCCTGTGGGAGCGAGTCCCACATTCTCCCCACTCCCTGTGGGAGCGAGTCCCACATTCTCCCCATTCCCTGTGGGAGTGAGTCCCACATTCTCCCCACTCCCTGTGGGAGCGAGACCCACATTCTCCCCACTCCCTGCGGGAGCGAGTCCCACATTCTCCCCCACTCCCTGTGGGAGCCAGTCCCACATTCTCCCCCACTCCCTGTGGGAGCCAGTCCCACATTCTCCCCACTGCCCGTGGGAGCGAGTCCCACGTTCTCCCCACTCCCCATGGGAGCGAGTCCCACATTCTCCCCACTCCCCGTGCGAGCGAGTCCCACATTCTCCCTACTCCCCGTGGGAGTGAGTCCCACATTCTCCCCACTCCCCGTGGGAGCGAATCCCACATTCTCCCCACTCGCCGTGCGAGCGAGTCCCACATTCCCCCCACTCCCCGTGGGAGCGAGTCCCACATTCTCCCCACTCCCCATTCGGAGCGAGTCCCACATTCTCCCCACTCCCCGTGCGAGCGAGTCCCACATTCTCCCCACTCCCCGTGGGAGCGAGTCCCATATTCTCCCCACTCCCCTTGGGAGCGAGTCCCACATTCTCCCCACTCTCCGTGGGAGCGAGTCCCACATTCTCCCCACTCCCTGTGGGAGCGAGTCCCACATTCTCCCCACTCCCCGTGGGAGCGAGTCCCACATTCCCCCCACTCCCTGTGGGAGCGAGTCCCACATTCTCCCCACTCCCTGTGGGAGCGAGTCCCACATTCTCCCCACTCTCCGTGGGAGCGAGTCCCACATTCTCCCCACTCCCTGCGGGAGCGAGTCCCACATTCTCCCCACTCCCTGTGCGAGCGAGTCCCACATTCTCCCCACTCCCCCTGGGAGCGAGTCCCACATTCTCCCCACTCCCTGCGGGAGCGAGTCCCACATTCTCCCCACTCCCCGTGGGAGCGAGTCCCACAATCTCCCCACTCCCTGTGGGAGCGAGTCCCACATCCCATAAATGACTAAAAACAAATGGACTCCCTTCACAAATGGAAACAGTCTCTCTGCTCCTATTGGTCGTCCACCAACAAGCCCTCTCCTTCTGCCCGGGAGTTTGGTGAGGTTACTGAAGGTGCCGCTAGCTCGACGGGAAGGTATTTTGGCATGAAGAGTGCAACAAACCCTCGGGTTCGGTAGCACCCTCCCATCTTACAGATGTGTCGCCGAGGACAGGAGTAACCCCTCTCACCTTTCCAAAGTATGTGTTCGGCAGCTTAATCTCGAGGTGGTGGTTGCCGTCGAACCTGACCACCAGCCCGAACTTGGTCTCCAGGACGGTGTAGATGCCACTGGAGTAGATGTTGAACCCCCTCGTGTTGTCCTCATACGGCGTCCTGACCCTCTTGTTGTCCAGCTGTAAGACAAGAAGGGCCTGTGATCACTGGGCGCACCGTGCCAAAACCGCCTGCGGCAAATTGCCAACGCAGAAGCGAACCTCTCAGCTCATTGCGACAGTCCTAGCTCGCTGTTAGAACAGTGTTTGACTGGCCGATCGAGGTCCTCTCTCTCTCTCTCTCCCTCTCCTTCTCTCTCTCTTTGCCTTCTTCTGTTTATTTCCTTGTACGGTGGCCAGGCGGGGCAAGAGGCGGTGGCAGTCCGCAAGACCCCGCAGGTCAGTTGAGTGTCCACAAGGGTGCGCCGGCCATTCCGCATGCCCTCGCTGCAATGACGGCCACTTATTTAGCCAGTCGCTGTTGGGCCTGACCGTGCCTGGCGCTGAGGGTTCTTCCAGGTGTGAGCGCCTACGGGCAATTCGACTGCGGGAGGCATTGCGGCCAGGCCCGATCCTGACTACGGGCGCAACGGCGGGTGCGAGCTCAAGGCTGATGAAGCCAAGGCTACAGCCATGCTCCCCCCCCCCCCCCCTGCCCGCCAGGTCAAGGAGACGCGAGCGCCCAAACAAGCTCCCCGAGAGCAGCGGCCGTCCGGCGGGACCTACCAGGAGCCTCCTGCTCTTCTGCATGGTGACGCGCAGTCCATAGACCTCGATGTGGACCTGGCTGAGGTAGGAGGCGTAAGGCAGGCCGCGCTCCTCGTTCGTGCCGCTGACCGCGAAGGGGGTGACCATGTCGGCGTCGCACACGGCGGCCAGCTGGTAGGTGCAGGTGCCCAGGAAGGTGTGCATGGCGTTGTCGAAGGTGTAATAGTGCGGGTCCCCGGACACGTGGCAGGAGGCGAAACCTGCGGGAGGAGGCACAACGGCAGACAAAGATTATGGGCATTAGTGACGTCAACCATTGTCCCGCTCCTTTACAACAGAGTACTGACCCGGAGCACCATCAGAGAGGTAGCATCCAGGGAAAAGGGATGTCGGGGGTGGGGGATGTTATAGCCACTGTTGGCCTTGGTGTCAATTGAAATATTTCAGATTCCAGCATCTTCATGTCCCCACTCATAGTACTTCTATTCATATCAACTCAGAAAATATTGACATATTACCCAGGAATCCTCTGTAAATACTGACATATTCCCCCAGGGACCCCCTGTAAATACTGACACACTCCCCGGGGACCCCCTGTAAATACTGACACACTCCCTGGAGACCCCCTTTAAATACTGACACACTCCCCGGGGAGCCCCTGTAAATACTGACACACTCCCCCCGGGGACCACCCCCCGGAAATACTGACACGCTCCCCGGGGACCCCCTGTAAATACTGACACACCCCCGGGGACCCCCCTGTAAATACTGACACACTCCCCGGGGACCCCCCTGTAAATACTGACACACTCCCCGGGGACACCCTGTAAATACTGACACACACCCTGGGGACTCCCCTGTAAATACTGACACACTCCCCGGAGACCCCCCTGTAAATACTGACACACTCCCCGGGGACCCCCTGTAAATACTGACCCACTCCCCGGGGACCCCCTGTAAATACAGACACACTCCCCGGGGTCCCCCTGTAAATACTGACACTCTCCCCGGGGTCCCCCTGTAAATACTGACACACTCCCCGGGGACCCCCTGTAAATACTGACACACTCCCCGGGGACCCCCTGTAAATACAGACACACTCCCCGGGGTCCCCCTGTAAATACTGACACACTCCCTGGGGACTCCCTGTAAATACTGGCACACTCCCCGGGGACCCCCTGTAAATACTGACACACTCCCCCGGGGACCCCCTGTAAATACTGACACACTCCCCCGGGGACCCCCTGTAAATACTGACACACTCCCAGGGGACTCCCCTGTAAATACTGGCACACTCCCCGGGGACTCCCCTGTAAATACTGGCACACTCCCCGGGTTCCCCTGTAAATACTGACACACTCCCCGGAGACCCCCTGTAAATACTGACACACTCCTCGGGGACCCCTGTAAATACTGACACACTCCCCGGGGACCCCCCTGTAAATACTGACACACTCCCCGGAAACCCCCTGTAAATACTGACACACTCCCCGGGGACTCCCCTGTAAATACTGACACACTCCCCGGGGACCCCCTGTAAATACTGACACACTCCCTGGGGACTCCCCTGTAAATACTGACACACTCCCCGGGGTCCCCCTGTAAATACTGACACACTCCCCGGGGACTCCCCTGTAAATACTGACAAACTCCCCGGGAACCCCCCTGTAAATACTGACACACTCCCCGGGGACCCCCTGTAAATACTGACACACTTCCCGGGGACCCCCTGTAAATACTGACACGCTCCCCGGGGACCCCCTGTAAATACTGACACACCCCCGGGGACCCCCCTGTAAATACTGACACACCCCCGGGGACCGCCCTGTAAATACTGACACACTCCCCGGGGACCGCCCTGTAAATACTGACACACTCCCCGGGGACTCCCCTGTAAATACTGACACGCTCCCCGGGGACCCCCTGTAAATACTGACACACCCCCGGGGACCCGCCTGTAAATACTGACACACTCCCCGGGGACCCTCGTGTAAATACTGACACACTCCCCGGGGACCCCCTGTAAATACTGACACACTCCCCAGGGACCCCCCCTGTAAATACTGACACACTCCCCGGGGACCGCCCTGTAAATACTGACACACTCCCCCGGGACCCCCTGTAAATACTGACACACCCCTGGGGACCCCCCTGTAAATACTGACACACACCCCGGGAACCCCCTGTAAATACTGACACACTCCCTGGGGTCCCCCTGTAAATACTGATACACTCCCCGGGGTCTCCCTGTAAATACTGACACACTCCCCGGGACCCCCCTGTAAATACTGACACACTCCCCGGGGACACCCTGTAAATACTGACACACTCCCCGGGGACCCCCTGTAAATACTGACACACTCCCCGAGGATCCCCCTGTAAATACTGACACACTCCCCCGGGGACCTCCTGTAAATACTGACACACTCCCCGGGGACCCCCTGTAAATACTGACACACTCCCCGGGGACCCCCTGTAAATACTGACACACTCCCCCGGGGACCTCCTGTAAATACTGACACACTCCCCGGGGACCCCCTGTAAATACTGACACACTCCCCGGGGACCCCCTGTAAATACTGACACACTCCCCTGGGACTCCCTGTAAATACTGACATACTCCCCGGGGACCCCGCTGTAAATACTGACACACACACCGGGGACTCTCCTGTAAATACTGACAAATTCCCTTGGCAATCCCTTGTAAATACTGACACACTCCCCGGGGACCCCCTGTAAATACTGACACACTCCCCGGGAGCCCCCTGTAAATACTGACACACTCCCCGGGGACCCCCCTGTAAATACTGACACACTCCCCGGGAACTCCCCTGTAAATACTGACACACACCCCGGGGACCCCCTGTAAATACTGACACACTCCCCGGGTCTCCCTGTAAATACTGACACACTCCCCGGAGACCCCCTGTAAATACTGACACACTCCCCGGGACCCCTGTAAATACTGACACACTCCCCGGGGACCCCCCTGTAAATACTGACACACTCCCCGGGAAACCCCTCTAAATACTGACACACTCCCCGGGGACCCCCCTGTAAATACTGACGCACTCCCCGGGGACCGCCTGTAAATACTGACACACTCCCCTGGAACTCCCTGTAAATACTGACACACTCCCCGGGGACGCCCTGTAAATACTGACACACTCCCCGGGGACCCCCTGTAAATACTGACACATTCCTCGGGGACGCCCTGTAAATACTGACACACTCCCCGGGGACCCCCTGTAAATACTGACACACTCCCCGGGGACTCCATGCAAATACTGACACACTCCCCGAGGACTCCCTGTAAATACTGACACACTCCCTGGGGACCCCCCTGTAAATACTGACACACTCCCCCGGGGACCCCCTGTAAATACTGACCCCCCCCCCCCCCCCCCCTGGGAACCCCCTGTAAATACTGACACACTCCCCGGGGACCCCCTGTAAATACTGACTCACTCCCCGGGGACCCGCCTGTAAATACTGAAACACTCCCCGGGGACTCCCTGTAAATACTGACACACTCCCCGGGGAACCCCTGTAAATACTGACACACTCCCCGGGGACCCCCTGTAAATACTGACACACTCCCCGGGGACCCCCCCTGTAAATACTGACACACGCCCCGGGGACTCCCTGTAAATACTGACACACTCCCCGGGGACGCCCTGTAAATACTGACACACTCCCTGGGGACTCCCCTGTAAATACTGACACACTCCCCGGGGACACGCCTGTAAACACCGACACACTCCCCGGGGACCCCCTGTAAATACTCACACACTCCCCGGGGAACCCCTGTAAATACTGACACACTCCCCGGGGACCCCCTGTAAATACTGACACACTCCCCGGGGACGCCCTGTAAATACTGACACACTCCCCGGGGAACCCCTGTAAATACTGACACACTCCCACGGGACCCCCTGTAAATACTGACACACTCCCTGGGGACCCGCCTGTAAATACTGACACACTCCCTGGGGACCTGCCTGTAAATACTGACACACTCCCCGGGGACTCCCTGTAAATACTGACACACTCCCCGGGGACCCCCTGTAAATACTGACACACTCCCCGGGGTCCCCCTGTAAATACTGACACACTCCCCGGGGACCCGCCTGTAAATACTGACACACTCCCCGGGGACACCCTGTAAATACTGACACACTCCCCGGGGACCCGCCTGTAAATACTGACACACTCCCCGGGGACTCCCTGTAAATACTGACACACTCCCCGGGGACCCCCTGTAAATACTGACACACTCCCCGGGGACCCCCTGTAAATACTGACTCACTCCCCGGAGACCCCCTGTAAATACTGACACACTCCTCGGGGACTCCCTGTAAATACTGACACACTCCCCGGAGACCCCCTGTAAATACTGACACACTCCCCGGTGACCCCCTGTAAATACAGACACACTCCCCGGGGACACCCTGTAAATACTGACACACTCCCCGGGGACCAACTGTAAATACTGACACACTCCCCGGGGACTCCCTGTAAATACAGACAGACTCCCCGGGGACCCCCTGTAAATACTGACACACTCCCCGGGGACCCCCTGTAAATACTGACACACTCCCCGGGTCTCCCTGTAAATACTGACACAATCCCCGGGGACCTCCTGTAAATACTGACACACTCCCTGGGGACCCCCCTGTAAATACTGACACACTCCCCGGGGACCCCCCTGTAAATACTGACACATTCCCTCGGGAATCCCCTGTAAATACTGACACACTCCCCGGGGACCCCCCTGTAAATACTGACGCACTCCCCCGGAGACCCCCTGTAAATACAGACACACTCCCCGGGGACCCCCTGTAAATACTGACACACTCCCCGGGAACCCCCTGTAAATACTGACACACTCCCAGGGGACGCCCTGTAAATACTGACACACTCCCCGGGGACCCCCTGTAAATACTGACACACTCCCCGGGGACTCCATGTAAATACTGACACACTCCCCAGGGACTCCCCTGTAAATACTGACACACTCCCCCGGGGACCCCCTGTAAATACTAACTCACTCCCATGGGGAGCCCCTGTAAATACTGACACCACCCCCCCCCCGGGGGACCCCCTGTAAATACTGACTCACTCCCACGGGGACCCCCTGTAAATACTGACACACTCCCCGGGGGCTCCCTGTAAATACTGACACACTCCCCGGGGACCCCCTGTAAATACTGACACACGCCCCGGGGCCCCCCCTGTAAATACTGACACACTGCCCGGGGTCCCCACTGTAAATACTGACACACTCCCCGGGGACCCGCCTGTAAATACTGGCACACTCCCCGGGAACCCCCTGTAAATACTGACACACTCCCCCGGGGACCCCCCTGTAAATACTGACACACTCCCCGGGGACCCCCCTGTAAATACTGACACACTCCCCGGGGACACCCTGTAAATACTGACACACTCCCCGGGGACCCCCTGTAAATACTGACACACTCCCCGGGGATCCCCCTGTAAATACTGACACACTCCCCCGGGGACCTCCTGTAAATACTGACACACTCCCCGGGGACCCCCTGTAAATACTGAAACACTCCCCGGGGACCCCCTGTAAATACTGACTCACTCCCCCGGGGACCTCCTGTAAATACTGACACACTCCCCGGGGACCCCCTGTAAATACTGACACTCTACCCGGGGACCCCCCTGTAAATACTGACACACTCCCCCGGGGACCTCCTGTAAATACTGACACACTCCCCGGGGACCCCCTGTAAATACTGACACCTTCCCCGGGGACCCCCTGTAAATACTGACACACACCCCGGGGACCCGCCTGTAAATACTGACACACTCCCCGGGGACCGCCTGTAAATACTGACACACTCCCCGGGGACCCCCTGTAAATACTGACACACTCCCTGGGGACCCCCTGTAAATACTGACACACTCCCCGGGGAACCCCCTGTAAATACTGACACACTCCCTGGGGACCCCGCTGTAAATCCTGACACACTCCCCGGGGACTCTCCTGTAAATACTGACAAATTCCCTTGGGAATCCCCTGTAAATACTGACACACTCCCCGGGGACTCCCTGTAAATACTGACACACTCCCCGGGAGCCCCCTGTAAATACTGATACACTCCCCGGGGACCCCCCCTGTAAATACTGACACACACCCGGGGACTCCCCTGTAAATACTGACACACTCCCCGGGGACCCCCTGTAAATACTGACACACTCCCCGGGTCTCCCTGTAAATACTGACACACGCCCCGGGGACCCCCTGTAAATACTGACACACTCCCCGGAGACCCCCTGTAAATACTGACACACCCACCGGGACCCCTGTAAATACTGACACACTCCCCGGGGACACCCTGTAAATACTGACATTCTCCCCGGGGAACCCCCTGTAATTACTGACACACTCCTCGGGGACTCCCCTGTAAATACTGACACACTCCCCGGGTCTCCCTGTAAATACTGACACACTCCCCGGGGACTCCCCTATAAATACTGACACACTCCCCGGGGACCCCTGTAAATAGTGACACACTCCCCGGGTCTCCCTGTAAATACTGACACAATCCCCGGGGACCTCCTGTAAATACTGACACACTCCCTGGGGACCCCCCTGTAAATACTGACACACACCCCGGGGACTCCCCTGTAAATACTGACACATTCCCTCGGGAATCCCCTGTAAATACTGACACACTCCCCGGGGACCTCCTGTAAATACTGACACACTCCCCGGGGACCCCCCTGTAAATACTGACGCACTCCCCCGGAGACCCCCCGTAAATACAGACACACTCCCCGGGGACCCCCTGTAAATACTGACACACTCCCCGGGAACCCCCTGTAAATACTGACACACTCCCCGGGGACGCCCTGTAAATACTGACACACTCCCCGGGGACCCCCTGTAAATACTGACACACTCCCCGGGGACCCCCTGTAAATACTGACACACTCCCCGGGTCTCCCTGTAAATACTGACACACTCCCCGGGGACGCCTTGTAAATACTGACACACTCCCCGGGGACCCCCTGTAAATACTGACACACTCCCCGGGGACTCCATGTAAATACTGACACACTCCCCAGGGACTCCCCTGTAAATACTGACACACTCCCCGGGGACCCCCTGTAAATACTGACTCACTCCCACGGGGACCCCCTGTAAATACTGACACCCCCCCCCCCACCCCGGGGACCCCCTGTAAATACTGACTCACTCCCACGGGGACCCCCTGTAAATACTGTCACAGTCCCCGGGGGCTCCCTGTAAATACTGACACACTCCCCGGGACCCCCTGTAAATACTGACACACTCCCCGGGGACCCCCTGTAAATACTAACTCACTCCCATGGGGACCCCCTGTAAATACTGACCCCCCCCCCCCCCGGGGACCACCTGTAAATACTGACTCACTCCCACGGGGACCCCCTGTAAATACTGACACACTCCCCGGGGGCTCCCTGTAAATACTGACACACTCCCCGGGGACCCCCTGTAAATACTGACACACTCCCCGGGGCCCCCCCTGTAAATACTGACACACTGCCCGGGGTCCCCACTGTAAATACTGACACACTCCCCGGGGACCCGCCTGTAAATACTGGCACACTCCCCGGGAACCCCCTGTAAATACTGACACACTCCCCCGGGGACCCCCCTGTAAATACTGACACACTCCCCGGGGCCCCCCCTGTAAATACTGACACACTGCCCGGGGTCCCCACTGTAAATACTGACACACTCCCCGGGGACCCGCCTGTAAATACTGGCACACTCCCCGGGAACCCCCTGTAAATACTGACACACTCCCCCGGGGACCCCCCTGTAAATACTGACACACTCCCCGGGGACACCCTGTAAATACTGACACACTCCCCGGGGACCCCCTGTAAATACTGACACACTCCCCGGGGATCCCCCTGTAAATACTGACACACTCCCCCGGGGACCTCCTGTAAATACTGACACACTCCCCGGGGACCCCCTGTAAATACTGACACACTCCCCGGGGACCCCCTGTAAATACTGACACACTCCCCCGGGGACCTCCTGTAAATACTGACACACTCCCCGGGGACCCCCTGTAAATACTGACACACACCCCGGGGACCCGCCTGTAAATACTGACACACTCCCCGGGGACCGCCTGTAAATACTGACACACTCCCCGGGGACCCCCTGTAAATACTGACACACTCCCTGGGGACCCGCCTGTAAATACTGACACACTCCCCGGGGACACCCTGTAAATACTGACACACTCCCCGGGAGCCCGCTGTAAATACTGATACACACCCCGGGGACTCTCCTGTAAATACTGACACACTCCCCGGGGACTCCCTGTAAATACTGACACACTCCCCGGGAGCCCCCTGTAAATACTGATACACACCCCGGGGACTCTCCTGTAAATACTGACAAATTCCCTTGGGAATCCCCTGTAAATACTGACACACTCCCCGGGGACTCCCTGTAAATACTGACACACTCCCCGGTAGCCCCCTGTAAATACTGACACACTCCCCGGGGACTCCCTGTAAATACTGACACACTCCCCGGAGACCCCCTGTAAATACCGACACACTCCCCGGGGACTCCCTGTAAATACTGACACACTCCCCGGAGACCCCCTGTAAATACTGACACACTCCCCGGGACCCCTGTAAATACTGACACACTCCCCGGGGACACCCTGTAAATACTGACACTCTCCCCGGGGACCCCCCTGTAAATACTGACACACTCCCCGGGACTCCCCTGTAAATACTGACACATTCCCTCGGGAATCCCCTGTAAATACTGACACACTTCCCAGGGCCCCCCCTGTAAATACTGACACACTCCCCGGGGACCCCCTGTAAATACTGACACACTCCCCGGGAGCCCCCTGTAAATACTGACACATTCCCCAGGGCCCCCCCTGTAAATACAGACACACTCCCCGGGGTCCCCTCTGTAAATACTGACACACTCCCCCGGGACGCCCTGTAAATACTGACACACTCCCCGGGGACCCCCCTGTAAATACTGACACACTCCCCGGGAAACCCCTCTAAATACTGACACACTCCCCGGGGACCCCCCTGTAAATACTGACGCACTCCCCGGGGACCCCCTGTAAATACTGACACACTCCCCTGGAACTCCCTGTAAATACTGACACACTCCCCGGGGACGCCCTGTAAATACTGACACACTCCCCGGGGACCCCCTGTAAATACTGACACATTCCTCGGGGACGCCCTGTAAATACTGACACACTCCCCGGGGACCCCCTGTAAATACTGACACACTCCCCGGGGACTCCATGCAAATACTGACACACTCCCCGGGGACTCCCTGTAAATACTGACACACTCCCCGGGGACCCCCCTGTAAATACTGACACACTCCCCCGGGGACCCCCTGTAAATACTGACACCCCCCCCCCCCTGGGAACCCCCTGTAAATACTGACACACTCCCCGGGGACCCCCTGTAAATACTGACTCACTCCCCGGGGACCCGCCTGTAAATACTGAAACACTCCCCGGGGACTCCCTGTAAATACTGACACACTCCCCGGGGAACCCCTGTAAATACTGACACACTCCCCGGGGACCCCCTGTAAATACTGACACACTCCCCGGGGACCCCCCTGTAAATACTGACACACTCCCCGGGGACTCCCTGTAAATACTGACACACTCCCCGGGGACGCCCTGTAAATACTGACACACTCCCTGGGGACTCCCCTGTAAATACTGACACACTCCCCGGGGACACGCCTGTAAACACCGACACACTCCCCGGGGACCCCCTGTAAATACTGACACACTCCCCGGGGAACCCCTGTAAATACTGACACACTCCCCGGGGACCCCCTGTAAATACTGACACACTCCCCGGGGACGCCCTGTAAATACTGACACACTCCCCGGGGAACCCCTGTAAATACTGACACACTCCCACGGGACCCCCTGTAAATACTGACACACTCCCTGGGGACCCGCCTGTAAATACTGACACACTCCCTGGGGACCTGCCTGTAAATACTGACACACTCCCCGGGGACTCCCTGTAAATACTGACACACTCCCCGGGGACCCCCTGTAAATACTGACACACTCCCCGGGGTCCCCCTGTAAATACTGACACACTCCCCGGGGACCCGCCTGTAAATACTGACACACTCCCCGGGGACACCCTGTAAATACTGACACACTCCCCGGGGACCCGCCTGTAAATACTGACACACTCCCCGGGGACTCCCTGTAAATACTGACACACTCCCCGGGGACCCCTTGTAAATACTGACACACTCCCCGGGGACCCCCTGTAAATACTGACTCACTCCCCGGAGACCCCCTGTAAATACTGACACACTCCTCGGGGACTCCCTGTAAATACTGACACACTCCCCGGAGACCCCCTGTAAATACTGACACACTCCCCGGGGACCCCCTGTAAATACAGACACACTCCCCGGGGACACCCTGTAAATACTGACACACTCCCCGGGGACCACCTGTAAATACTGACACACTCCCCGGGGACTCCCTGTAAATACTGACAGACTCCCCGGGGACCCCCTGTAAATACTGACACACTCCCCGGGGACCCCCTGTAAATACTGACACACTCCCCGGGTCTCCCTGTAAATACTGACACAATCCCCGGGGACCTCCTGTAAATACTGACACACTCCCTGGGGACCCCCCTGTAAATACTGACACACTCCCCGGGGACCCCCTGTAAATACTGACACATTCCCTCAGGAATCCCCTGTAAATACTGACACACTCCCCAGGGACTCCCCTGTAAATACTGACACACTCCCCCGGGGACCCCCTGTAAATACTAACTCATTCCCATGGGGACCCCCTGTAAATACTGACACCCCCCCCCCCCCCCCCGGGGACCCCCTGTAAATACTGACTCACTCCCACGGGGACCCCCTGTAAATACTGACACACTCCCCGGGGGCTCCCTGTAAATACTGACACACTTCCCGGGGACCCCCTGTAAATACTGACACACTCCCCGGGGCCCCCCCTGTAAATACTGACACACTGCCCGGGGTCCCCACTGTAAATACTGACACACTCCCCGGGGACCCGCCTGTAAATACTGGCACACTCCCCGGGAACCCCCTGTAAATACTGACCCACTCCCCCGGGGACCCCCTTGTAAATACTGACACACTCCCCGGGGACCCCCCTGTAAATACTGACACACTCCCCGGGGACACCCTGTAAATACTGACACACTCCCCGGGGACCCCCTGTAAATACTGACACACTCCCCGGGGATCCCCCTGTAAATACTGACAGACTCCCCCGGGGACCTCCTGTAAATACTGACACACTCCCCGGTGAGCCCCTGTAAATACTGACACACTCCCCGGGGACCCCCTGTAAATACTGACACACTCCCCCGGGGACCTCCTGTAAATACTGACACACTCCCCGGGGACCCCCTGTAAATACTGACACTCTCCCCGGGGACCCCCCTGTAAATACTGACACACTCCCCCGGGGACCTCCTGTAAATACTGACACACTCCCCGGGGACCCCCTGTAAATACTGACACCTTCCCCGGGGACCCCCTGTAAATACTGACACACACCCCGGGGACCCGCCTGTAAATACTGACACACTCCCCGGGGACCGCCTGTAAATACTGACACACTCCCCGGGGACCCCCTGTAAATACTGACACACTCCCTGGGGACCCCGCTGTAAATCCTGACACACACCCCGGGGACCCCCAGTAAATACTGACACACTCCCCGGGGACCCCCTGTAAATACTGACACACTCCCCGGGAGCCCCCTGTAAATACTGATACACTCCCCGGCAACCCCCCCTGTAAATACTGACACACTCCCCGGGGACTCCCCTGTAAATACTGACACACTCCCCGGGGACCCCCTGTAAATACTGACACACTCCCCGGGTCTCCCTGTAAATACTGACACACGCCCCGGGGACCCCCTGTAAATACTGACACACTCCCCGGAGACCCCCTGTAAATACTGACACACCCACCGGGACCCCTGTAAATACTGACACACTCCCCGGAGACACCCTGTAAATACTGACATTCTCCCCGGGGACCCCCCTGTAAATACTGACAAACTCCTCGGGGACTCCCCTGTAAATACTGACACACTCCCCGGGTCTCCCTGTAAATACTGACACACTCCCCGGGGACTCCCCTATAAATACTGACACACTCCCCGGGGATCCCTGTAAATACTGACACACTCCCCGGGTCTCCCTGTAAACACTGACACAATCCCCGGGGACCTCCTGTAAATACTGACACACTCCCTGGGGACCCCCTGTAAATACTGGCACACTCCCCGGGAACCCCCTGTAAATACTGACACACTCCCCGGGGACGCCCTGTAAATACTGACACACTCCCCGGGGACCCCCTGTAAATACTGACACACTCCCCGGGGACCCCCTGTAAATACTGACACACTCCCCGGGTCTCCCTGTAAATACTGACACACTCCCCGGGGACGCCTTGTAAATACTGACACACTCCCCGGGGACCCCCTGTAAATACTGACACACTCCCCGGGGACTCCATGTAAATACTGACACACTCCCCAGGGACTCCCCTGTAAATACTGACACACTCCCCGGGGACCCCCTGTAAATACTGACTCACTCCCACGGGGACCCCCTGTAAATACTGACACCCCCCCCCGGGGACCCCCTGTAAATACTGACTCACTCCCACGGGGACCCCCTGTAAATACTGTCACAGTCCCCGGGGGCTCCCTGTAAATACTGACACACTCCCCGGGACCCCCTGTAAATACTGACACACTCCCCGGGGACTCCCTGTAAATACTGACACACTCCCCGGAGACCCCCTGTAAATACCGACACACTCCCCGGGGACTCCCTGTAAATACTGACACACTCCCCGGAGAACCCCTGTAAATACTGACACACTCCCCGGGGACTCCCTGTAAATACTGACACACTCCCCGGAGACCCCCTGTAAATACTGACACACTCCCCGGGGACCCCCTGTAAATACAGACACACTCCCCGGGGACACCCTGTAAATACTGACATACTCTCCGGGGACCACCGTGTAAATACTGACACTCTCCCCGGGGGCTCCCTGTAAATACTGACACACTCCCCGGGGGCTCCCTGTAAATACTGACACACTCCCCGGGGCCCCCCTGTAAATACTGATACACTCCCCGGGGACGCCCTGTAAATACTGACATGCTCCTTGGGGATGCCCTGTAAATACTGACACACTCCCCGGGGACCCCCTGTAAATACTGACACACTGCCCGGGGTCCCCCCTGTAAATACTGACACACTCCCCGGGGACCCGCCTGTAAATACTGGCACACTCCCCGGGATCCCCCTGTAAATACTGACACACTCCCCCGGGGACTCCCCTGTAAACACTGACACACTCCCCGGGGACCCCCCTGTAAATACTGACACACTCCCCGGGGACATCCTGTAAATACTGACACACTCCCCGGGGACCCCCTGTAAATACTGACACACTCCCCGGGGACCCCCCTGTAAATACTGACACACTCCCACGGGGACCTCCTGTAAATACTGACACACTCCCCGGGGACCCCCTGTAAATACTGACACACTCCCCGGGGACCCCCTGTAAATACTGACACACTCCCCCGGGGACCTCCTGTAAATACTGACACACTCCCCGGGTCTCCCTGTAAATACTGACACACACCCCGGGGACCCCCTGTAAATACTGACACACTCCCCGGAGACCCCCTGTAAATACTGACACACTCCCCGGGACCCCTGTAAATACTGACACACTCCCCGGGGACACCCTGTAAATACTGACACTCTCCCCGGAGACCCCTCTGTAAATACTGACACACTCCCCGGGACTCCCCTGTAAATACTGACACATTCCCTCGGGAATCCCGTGTAAATACTGACACACTCCCCTGGGCCCCCCCTGTAAATACAGACACACTCCCCGGGGTCACCTCTGTAAATACTGACACAGTCCCCCGGGACGCCCTGTAAATACTGACACACTCCCCGGGGACCCCCCTGTAAATACTGACACACTCCCCGGGAAACCCCTCTAAATACTGACACACTCCCCGGGGACCCCCCTGTAAATACTGACGCACTCCCCGGGGACCCCCTGTAAATACTGACACACTCCCCTGGAACCCCCTGTAAATAGTGACACACTCCCCGGGGACGCCCTGTAAATACTGACACACTCCCCGGGGACCCCCTGTAAATACTGACACACTCCCCCGGGGACCCCCTGTAAATACTGACCCACACCCCCCCCCCTGGGAACCCCCTGTAAATACTGACACACTCCCCGGGGACCCCCTATAAATACTGACTCACTCCCCGGGGACCCGCCTGTAAATACTGACGCACTCCCCGGGGACTCCCTGTAAATACTGACACATTCCCCGGGGACGCCCTGTAAATACTGACACACTCCCCGGGGACCCCCTGTAAATACTGACACACTCCCCGGGGACTCCCTATAAATACTGACACACTCCCCGGGGACCCCCCTGTAAATACTGACACACTCCCTGGGGACTCCCTGTAAATACAGACACACTCCCCGGGGACCCCCCTGTAAATACTGACACACTCCCCGGGGACTCCCTGTAAATACTGACACACTCCCCGGGGACCCCCCTGTAAATACTGACACACTCCCCCGGGGACCCCCTGTAAATACTGACCCACACCCCCCCCCCTGGGAACCCCCTGTAAATACTGACACACTCCCCGGGGACCCCCTATAAATACTGACTCACTCCCCGGGGACCCGCCTGTAAATACTGACACACTCCCCGGGGACTCCCTGTAAATACTGACACACTCCCCGGGGACTCCCTGTAAATACTGACACACTCCCCGGGGACCCCCTATAAATACTGACTCACTCCCCGGGGACCCGCCTGTAAATACTGACAGACTCCCCGGGGACGCCCTGTAAATACTGACATGCTCCTTGGGGATGCCCTGTAAATACTGACACACTCCCCGGGGACTCCCTGTAAATACTGACACACTCCCCGGCGACGCCCTGTAAATACTGACACACTCCCCGGGGACTCCCCTGTAAATACTGACACACTCCCCGGGGTCCCGCCTGTAAATACTGACACACTCCCCGGGGACTCCCTGTAAATACTGACACACTCCCCGGGGACTCCCTGTAAATACTGACACACTCCCCGGGGACGCCCTGTAAATACTGACACACTCCCCGGGGACTCCCCTGTAAATACTGACACACTCCCCGGGGACCCGCCTGTAAATACTGACACACTCCCCGGGGACGCCCTGTAAATACTGACTCACTCCCCGGGGAACGCCTGTAAATACTGACACACTCCCCGGGGACTCCCTGTAAATACTGACACACTCCCACGGGACCCCCTGTAAATACTGACATGCTCCTTGGGGATGCCCTGTAAATACTGACACACTCCCCGGGGACTCCCTGTAAATACTGACACACTCCCCGGGGACGCCCTGTAAATACTGACACACTCCCACGGGACCCCCTGTAAATACTGACATGCTCCTTGGGGATGCCCTGTAAATACTGACACACTCCCCGGGGACTCCCCTGTAAATACTGACACACTCCCCGGGGACCCGCCTGTAAATACTGACACACTCCCCGGGGACTCCCTGTAAATACTGACACACTCCCCGGGGACTCCCTGTAAATACTGACACACTCCCCGGGGACGCCCTGTAAATACTGACTCACTCCCCGGGGAACCCCTGTAAATACTGACACACTCCCTGGGGACCCGCCTGTAAATACTGACACACTCCCCGGGGTCCCCCTGTAAATACTGACACACTCCCCGGGGACTCCCCTGTAAATACTGACACACTCCCCGGGGACCCGCCTGTAAATACTGACACACTCCCCGGGGACTCCCTGTAAATACTGACACACTCCCCGGGGACCCCCTGTAAATACTGACTCACTCCCCGGGGACCCGCCTGTAAATACTGACACACTCCCCGGGGACTCCCTGTAAATACTGACACACTCCCCGGGGACCCCCTGTAAATACTGACACACTCCCCGGGGACCCCCTGTAAATACTGACACACTCCCCGGGGACTCACTGTAAAAACTGACACACTCCCCGGGACTCCCCTGTAAATACTGACACATTCCCTCGGGAATCCCCTGTAAATACTGACACACTCCCCGGGGCCCCCCCTGTAAATACAGACACACTCCCCGGGGTCCCCTCAGTAAATACTGACACACTCCCCCGGGACGCCCTGTAAATACTGACACACTCCCCGGGGACCCCCCTGTAAATACTGACAAACTCCCCGGGAAACCCCTCTAAATACTGACACACTCCCCGGGGACCCCCCTGTAAATACTGACGCACTCCCCGGGGACCCCCTGTAAATACTGACACACTCCCCTGGAACCCCCTGTAAATACTGACACACTCCCCGGGGACCCCCTGTAAATACTGACACATTCCCCGGGGACGCCCTGTAAATACTGACACATTCCCCGGTGACTCCCTGTAAATACTGACACACTCCCCGGGGACCCCCTGTAAATACTGACAAACTCCCCGGGGACGCCCTGTAAATACTGACACACTCCCCGGGGACTCACTGTAAAAACTGACACACTCCCCGGGACTCCCCTGTAAATACTGACACATTCCCTCGGGAATCCCCTGTAAATACTGACACACTCCCCGGGGCCCCCCCTGTAAATACAGACACACTCCCCGGGGTCCCCTCTGTAAATACTGACACACTCCCCCGGGACGCCCTGTAAATACTGACACACTCCCCGGGAAACCCCTCTAAATACTGACACACTCCCCGGGAAACCCCTCTAAATACTGACACACTCCCCGGGGACCCCCTGTAAATACTGACACACTCCCCGGGGACCCCCTGTAAATACTGACACACTCCCCGGGGACTCCATGCAAATACTGACACACTCCCCGGGGACTCCCTGTAAATACTGACACACTCCCCGGGGACCCACCTGTAAATACTGACACACTCCCCCGGGGACGCCCTGTAAATAATGACCCCCCCCTCCCCCCCCTGGGAACCCCCTGTAAATACTGACACACTCCCCGGGGACTCCCTGTAAATACTGACACACTCCCCGGGGACGCCTTGTAAATACTGACACACTCCCCTGGGACCCCCTGTAAATACTGACACACTCCCCGGGGACTCCCTGTAAATACTGACACACTCCCCGGGGACTCCCTGTAAATACTGACACACTCCCCGGGGACGCCCTGTAAATACTGACACACTCCCCGGGGACTCCCCTGTAAATACTGACACACTCCCCGGGGACCCGCATGTAAATACTGACACACTCCCCGGGGACGCCCTGTAAATACTGACTCACTCCCCGGGGAACCCCAGTAAATACTGACACACTCCTCGGAGACCCCCTGTAAATACTGACACACTCCCCGGGGACTCCCTGTAAATACTGACACACTCCCACGGGACCCCCTGTAAAAAGTGACATGCTCCTTGGGGACCCCCCTGTAAATACTGTCACACTCCCCAGGGACTCCCTGTAAATACTGACACACTGCCCGGGGACCCCCTGTAAATACGGACACACTCCCCGGGGACGCCCTGTAAATACTGACACACTCCCCGGGGACTCCCCTGTAAATACTGACACACTCCCCGGGGACCCGCCTGTAAATACTGACACACTCCCCGGGGACTCCCTGTAAATACTGACACACTCCCCGGGGACTCCCTGTAAATACTGACACACTCCCCGGGGACCCGCCTGTAAATACTGACACACTCCCCGGGGACTCCCTGTAAATACTGACACACTCCCCGGGGACCCCCTGTAAATACTGGCACACTCCCCGGGGACCCCCTGTAAATACTGACTCACTCCCCGGGGACCCGCCTGTAAATACTGACACACTCCCCGGGGACTCCCTGTAAATACTGACACACTCCCCGGTGACCCCCTGTAAATACTGACACACTCCCCGGGGACGCCCTGTAAATACTGACACACTCCCCGGGGACTCACTGTAAAAACTGACACACTCCCCGCGGACCCCCTGTAAATACTGACACACTGCCCGTGGTCCCCCCTGTAAATACTGACACACTCCCCGGGGTCCCCCCTGTAAATACTGACACACTCCCCGGGGACCCCCTGTAAATTCTGACTCACTCCCCGGGGACCCCCTGTAAATACTGACACACTCCCCGGGGACTCCCTGTAAATACTGACATGCTCCTTGGGGATGCCCTGTAAATACTGACACACTCCCCGGGGACCCCCTGTAAATACTGACACACTCCCCGGGGACTCCCTGTAAATACTGACACACTCCCACGGGACTCCCCTGTAAATACTGACACTCTCCCCGGGGACCCCCTGTAAATACTGGCACACTCCCCCGGAGACCCCCCTGTAAATACTGACACACTCCCCGGGGACCCCCTGTAAATACTGACACACTCCCCGGGGACCCCCTGTAAATACTGACACGCTCCCCGGAGACCCCCCTGTAAATACTGACACACTCCCCGGAGACCCCCTGTAAATACTGACACGCTCCCCGGAGACCCCCTGTAAATACTGACACACTCCCCGGGGACCCCCCTGTAAATACTGACACACTCCCCGGAGACCCCCTGTAAATACTGACACACTCCCCGGGGACCCCCTGTAAATACTGACACGCTCCCCGGAGACCCCCTGTAAATACTGACACACTCCCCGGGGACCCCCTGTAAATACTGACACACACCCTGGAGACCCCCTGTAAATACTGACACACTCCCCGGGGACACCCTGTAAATACTGACACGCTCCCCGGAGACCCCCTGTAAATACTGACACACTCCCCGGGGACTCCCTGTAAATACTGACACACTCCCCGGGGACCCCCTGTAAATACTGACACACTCCCCGGGGACCCCCTGTAAATACTGACACGCTCCCCGGAGACCCCCTGTAAATACTGACACACTCCCCGGGGACTCCCTGTAAATACTGACACACTCCCCGGGGACCCCCTGTAAATACTGACACGCTCCCCGGAGACCCCCTGTAAATACTGACACACTCCCCGGGGACCCCCTGTAAATACTGACACGCTCCCCGGAGACCCCCTGTAAATACTGACACACTCCCCGGAGACCCCCTGTAAATACTGACACACTCCCCGGGAGCCCCCTGTAAATACTGACACACTCCCCGGGGACCCCCCTGTAAATACTGACACACTCCCCGGGGATCCCCTGTAAATACTGACACACTCCCCCGGGGACCCCCCTGTAAACACTGACACACTCCCCGGGGACACCCCTGTAAATACTGACACACTCCCCCGGGGACCCCCCTGTAAATACTGACACACTCCCCGGGGACCCCCCTGTAAATACTGACACACGTCCTGGGGGTCACCATGATCAACAGTCTGTCCTGGTCCACTCGCGTTGATGCAACAGTCCAGAAAGCCCAACAACGTCTCTATTCTCTACGGAAGCTAAAGAAATTCGGCATGTCTGTATCGACTCTCACAAACTTCTACAGATGTGCCATAGAGGGCATCCTATCCGGCTGCATCACAGCCTGGTCTGGCAACTGCTCGGTCCAAGGTCGCAAGAAACTGCAGAGTGTGGTGAGCTCAGCTCAATGCATCACACAAGCTTGCCACCCCCACATTGATTCTGTCTACACCTCCCGCTGCCTCAGGAAGGCAGACAGCGTCAGAGACCCCTCCCACCCAGGCTTTGCCCTCTTCCAGACCCTTCCATCAGGCAGAAGATACAGACGTCTGAAGACCCGCACATCCAGACATAAACAGCTTCTTCCCCACAGCTACCAGACTCCTCAACAACTCCCCCCTCGGACTGATCTGTTCCCTGTAAGAACACTATTCACGACGCCCTATGCTGCTCTTACTCATGTAGTTGCTTTACATAGAACATAGAACAATACAGCGCAGTACAGGCCCTTCGGCCCACGATGTTGCACCGAAACAAAAGCCATCTAACCTACACTATGCCATTATCATCCATATGTTTATCCAATAAACTTTTAAATGCCCTCAATGTTGGCGAGTTCACTACTGTAGCAGGTAGGGCATTCCACGGCCTCACTACTCTTTGCGTAAAGAACCTACCTCTGACCTCTGTCCTATATCTATTACCCCTCAGTTTAAAGTTATGTCCCCTCGTGCCAGCCATATCCATCCGCGGGAGAAGGCTCTCACTGTCCACCCTATCCAACCCCCTGATCATTTTGTATGCCTCTATTAAGTCTCCTCTTAACCTTCTTCTCTCCAACGAAAACAACCTCAAGTCCATCAGCCTTTCCTCATAAGATTTTCCCTCCATACCAGGCAACATCCTGGTAAATCTCCTCTGCACCCGCTCCAAAGCCTCCACGTCCTTCCTATAATGCGGTGACCAGAACTGCACGCAATACTCCAAATGCGGCCGCACCAGAGTTCTGTACAGCTGCAACATGACCTCCCGACTCCGGAACTCAATCCCTCTACCAATAAAGGCCAACACTCCATAGGCCTTCTTCACAACCCTATCAACCTGGGTGGCAACTTTCAGGGATCTATGTACATGGACACCTAGATCCCTCTGCTCATCCACACTTTCAAGAACTTTACCATTAGCCAAATATTCCGCATTCCTGTTATTCCTTCCAAAGTGAATCACCTCACACTTCTCTACATTAAACTCCATTTGCCACCTCTCAGCCCAGCTCTGCAGCTTATCTATATCCCTCTGTAACCTGCTACATCCTTCCACACTATCGACAACACCACCAACTTTAGTATCGTCTGTAAATTTACTCACCCACCCTTCTGCGCCTTCCTCTAGGTCATTGATAAAAATGACAAACAGCAACAGCCCCAGAACAGATCCTTGTGGTACTCCACTTGTGACTGTACTCCATTCTGAACATTTCCCATCAACCACCACCCTCTGTCTTCTTTCAGCTAGCCAATTTCTGATCCACATCTCTAAATCACCCTCAATCCCCAGCCTCCGTATTTTCTGCAATAGCCTACCGTGGGGAACCTTATCAAACGCTTTGCTGAAATCCATATACACCACATCAACTGCTCTACCCTCGTCTACCTGTTCAGTCACCTTCTCAAAGAACTCAATAAGGTTTGTGAGGCATGACCTACCCTTCACAAAGCCATGCTGACTATCCCTGATCATATTATTCCTATCTAGATGATTATAAATCTTGTCTCTTATAATCCCCTCCAAGACTTTACCCACTACAGACGTGAGGCTCACCGGTCTATAGTTGCCGGGGTTGTCTCTGCTCCCCTTTTTGAACAAAGGGTCCACATTTGCTGTCCTCCAGTCCTCTGGCACTATTCCTGTAGCCAATGATGACATAAAAATCAAATCCAAAGGTCCAGCAATCTCTTCCCTGGCCTCCCAGAGAATCCTAGGATAAATCCCATCAGGTCCCGGGGACTTATCTATTTTCAGCCTGTCCAGAATTGCCAACACCTCTTCCCTACGTACCTCAATGCCATCTATTCTATTAGCCTGGGGCTCAGCATTCTCCTCCACAACATTATCTTTTTCCTGAGTGAATACTGACGAAAAATATTCATTTAGTATCTCGCCTATCTCTTCAGACTCCACGCACAATTTCCCATCCCTGTCCTTGACTGGTCCTACTCTTTCCCTAGTCATTCGCTTATTCCTGACATACCTATAGAAAGCTTTTGGGTTTTCCTTGATCCTTCCTGCCAAATACTTCTCATGTCCCCTCCTTGCTTGTCTTAGCTCTCTCTTTAGATCCTTCCTCGCTACCTTGTAACTATCCATCGCCCCAACCGAAACTTCACACCTCATCTTCACATAGGCCTCCTTCTTCCTCTTAACAAGAGATTCCACTTCCTTGGTAAACCACGGTTCCCTCGCTCTACGCCTTCCTCCCTGCCTGACCGGTACATACTTATCAAGAACATGCAGTAGCTGATCCTTGAACAAGCCCCACTTATCCAGTGTGCCCAACACTTGCAGCCTACTTCTCCACCTTATCTCCCCCAAGTCACGTCTAATGGCATCATAATTGCCCTTCCCCCAGCTATAACTCTTGCCCTGTGGTGTATACTTATCCCTTTCCATCATTAACGTAAACGTCACCGAATTGTGGTCACTGTCCCCAAAGTGCTCTCCTACCTCCAAACCCAACACCTGGCCTGGTTCATTACCCAAAACCAAATCCAACGTGGCCTCGCCTCTTGTTGGCCTGTCAACATATTGTTTCAGGAAACCCTCCTGCACACACTGTACAAAAAACGACCCATCTATTGTACTCGAACTATATCTTTTCCAGTCAATATTTGGAAAGTTAAAGTCTCCCATAATAACTACCCTGTTACTTTCGATCTTATCCAGAATCATCTTCGCCATCCTTTCCTCTACATCCCTAGAACTATTAGGAGGCCTATAAAAAACTCCCAACAGGGTGACCTCTCCTTTCCTGTTTCTAACTTCAGCCCATACTACCTCGGAAGAAGAGTCCCCATCTAGCATCCTCTCCGCCACCGTAATACTGCTCTTGACTAGCAGCGCCACACCTCCCCCTCTTTTGCCTCCTTCTCTGAGCTTACTAAAACACCTAAACCCCGGAGCCTGCAACATCCATTCCTGTCCCTGCTCTATCCATGTCTCCGAAATGGCCACAACATCGAAGTCCCAGGTACCAACCCATGCTGCCAGTTCCCCTACCTTGTTTCGTATACTCCTGGCATTGAAGTAGACACACTTCAAACCACCTACCTGAACACTGGCCCCCTCCTGCGACGTCAAATCTGTGCTCCTGACCTCTATACTCTCATTCTCCCTTACCCTAAAACTACAATCCAGGTTCCCATGACCCTGCTGCATTAGTTTAAACCCCCCACAAAGAGCACTAACAAATCTCCCCCCCAGGATATTTGTGCCCCTCAGGTTCAGATGTAGTCCATCCTGTCTGTAGAGGTCCCACCTTCCCCAGAAAGAGCCCCAGTTATCCAGAAATCTGAATCCCTCCCGCCTGCACCATCCCTGTAGCCACGTGTTTAAATGCTCTCTCTCCCTATTCCTCATCTCATTATCACGTGGCACGGGCAACAACCCAGAGATAACAACTCTGTTTGTTCTAGTTCTGAGCTTCCATCCTAGCTCCCTGAAAGCCTGCCTGACATCCCTGTCCCCTTTCCTACCTATGTCGTTAGTGCCAATGTGGACCACGACTTGGGGCTGCTCCCCCTCCCCCCTAAGGACCCGGAAAACACGATCCGAGACATCACGTACCCTTGCACCTGGGAGGCAACATACCAAACGTGAGTCGCTCACGCTCCCACAAAATCTCCTATCTGTGCCCCTGACTATAGAGTCCCCAATTACTAATGCTCTGCTCCTCTCCCCCTTCCCTTCTGAGCAACAGGGACAGACTCCGTGCCAGAGGCTTTGTTTGGGCCCTTGTTCCGCACTGGAACCAATCACTGTTTTGTCGATGTACCATTGGTCAATGTTCTCTGTCGATTATTCTTGTGTCTACGATGTACCTCAGAACAAACAGTTCCTGTCATACTTGCATCCAGCCACTGCAGGGCGCACTTGCTCTTTGTACCAATCAGAGATTTTCACATCCTTGTCCCCAGATTTCCGTGGCCTCATTTAATATCTGTTGCAGTTGGCCAGTGAATTCCATTGCTGCAGAAGGGGTATTCGCACATTGGACTCACTGAATGCGTACTGAGGGTCCTGGAGACTTTCCATCCTCATTGAGTTGCAAGACACCATCAGTGGATAGCAATTAGCCCCGAGTTTATGTACAGTGTTTATCGGTTAGATTAGATACAGAGTAAAGCTCCCTCTACACTGTCCCCATCAAACACTCCCAGGACAGGTACAGCACAGGGTGAGATACAGAGTAAAGCTCTCTCTACACTGTCCCCATCAAACACTCCCAGGACAGGTACAGCACGGGGTTAGTTACAGAGCAAAGCTCCCTCTACACTGTCCCCATCAAACACTCCCAGGACAGTTACAGCACGGGGTTAGATACAGAGTAAAGCTCCCTCGGCACTGTCCCCATCAAACACTCCCAGGACAGGTACAGCACGGGGTTAGATACAGAGTAAAGCTCCCTCTACACTGTCCCCATCAAACACTCCAAGGACAGATACAGCACGGGGTTAGATACAGAGTAAAGCTCCCTCTACACTGTCCCCATCAAACACTCCAAGGACAGATACAGCACGGGGTTAGATACAGAGTAAAGCTCCCTCTACACTGTCCCCATCAAACACTCCAAGGACAGATACAGCACGGGGTGAGACACAAAGTAAAGCTCCCTCTACACTGTCCCCATCAAACACTCCCAGGACAGGTACAGCACGGGGTTAGATACAGAGTAAAGCTCCCTCTACACTGTCCCCATCAAACACTCCCAGGACAGATACAGCACGGGGTTAGAGACAGAGTAAAGCTCCCTCTACACTGTCCCCATCAAACACTCCCAGGACAGGTACAGCACGGGGTTAGATACAGAGTAAAGCTCCCTCTACACTGTCCCCATCAAACACTCCAAGGACAGATACAGCACGGGGTGAGACACAAAGTAAAGCTCCCTCTACACTGTCCCCATCAAACACTCCAAGGACAGATACAGCACGGGGTTAGATACAGAGTAAAGCTCCCTCTACACTGTCCCCATCAAACACTCCCAGGACAGATACAGCACGGGGTTAGATACAGAGTAAAGCTCCCTCTACACTGTCCCCATCAAACACTCCCAGGACAGATACAGCACGGGGTTAGATACAGAGTAAAGCTCCCTCTACACTGTCCCCATCAAACACTCCCAGGACAGATACAGCACGGGGTTAGAGACAGAGTAAAGCTCCCTCTACACTGTCCCCATCAAACACTCCCAGGACAGGTACAGCACGGGGTTAGATACAGAGTAAAGCTCCCTCTACACTGTCCCCATCAAACACTCCCAGGACAGGTACAGCACGGGGTTAGATACAGAGTAAAGCTCCCTCTACACTGTCCCCATCAAACACTCCCAGGACAGGCACAGCACGGGGTTAGATACAGAGTGAAGCTCCCTCTACACTGTCCCCATCAAACACTCCCAGGACAGGTACAGCACGGGGTTAGATACAGAGTAAAGCTCCCTCTACACTGTCCCCATCAAACACTCCCAGGACAGGTACAGCACGGGGTTAGATACAGAGTAAAGCTCCCTCTACACTGTCCCCATCAAACACTCCCGGGACAGGTACAGCACGGGGTTAGATACAGAGTAAAGCTCCCTCTACACTGTCCCCATCAAACACTCCCAGGACAGGTACAGCACGGGGTTAGATACAGAGTAAAGCTCCCTCTACACTGTCCCCATCAAACACTCCCAGGACAGGTACAGCACAGGGTTAGATACAGAGTACAGTATGGGTGCAAACACAGGTGTAACACTGACACTGAGACAGGTCTGGGGCAGTGGTCGTGTTCGACTCGGGTGGTATTCTGTGTCCTCACTGACCTGATGTGTGACAACCCAGGTCACCGTCCAGGATTCCGCAGCGGTCCAGCGGTCCGCATTTCCAGTGCTCACACGTGATGTTGCTGGGACTGGAGCAGGTGCAGCGCTTCGTACAATCCTCGTTGGCCATCCAGGTCTCCCCCAGCTGCCAGAGAGCGACGGGGACATTGGTTTAGCCTGTTTGTTTCCTCTTGCTGTGCTTCCCACCAACCCGCTCTGGGTCCCATCCAACCGACGGCCGCAGTGCCCCCCTGACCTACGCGGGCTCCCTCCCGGCCGCTGACTTTAAAATTCCCGCCTGCCTTCAAATCCCTTTTTATTACCTGTCCTGCACCCTCACTGCACACGGCCCCCGCCCTTTATCTCTCTTGATTGTGACCCCAGTCAGGTGGGCGTTGGCAGGCAAATCGACTGCGAGCGCCTCGCCTCCCAGCCGCACGTTGGCGTCCCCGGGCGGGCTGACCGACTATCAGCAACGAGGACGAGCTCCTCCCCGTTAACCGCAGAATTCCCAGGCTGACTGCGGCGTCCCGCCACCCGGATCCCTCCTCGAATCCCAGCCTCGCCAATGTAACCGGAGTTCCTCATTTCAAACAGGTTCCCGGCTGAGGAAAGCCTCCTGCCCAGAGTTGGATGTGGGGGGGGGGGGGGGGCGGGAATGAAAAGCCCCTAGTCGCCACATTCCGGCGCCTGTTCGGGGAGGCTGGTACGGGAATCGAACCGTGCTGCTGGCCTGCCTTGGTCTGCTTTCAAAGCCAGCGATTTAGCCCAGTGAGCTAAACCAGCCCCTGGAGATTGGAGTGCTGAGACATCTCTTGCTAACTGTTTGTTCCAGGGTTTTGGCGAGACCACATCTGGAGCAGTGTGCGCATCTCCACCTGAAGGCTTAACTTGCATCGGAGGCGGGAGAGCGAAGACTCACTAGATCGGCCCCCGGGACGAGGGGGTTGTCCTGTGATGAGGGGCTCCGTAAATTGGGTTTATTCTCTGGAGTTTAAAAGAATGAGAGGCGATCCCATTGAGATGGACTTGATTCTGAAGGGGTTTGACAGGGTTGGGCGCTGAGAGATTGTTTCCTGCTGGTCGGGGAATCTAAAACACGGGGGACACAGCCTCGGGACAAGGGAGTTAGCCATTTTGGGATGGAGTCGGCCATTTTGGGACTGAGTCAGCCATTTTGGAACTGAGTCGGCCATTTTGTGACTGAGTCGGCCATTTTGGGACTGAGTCGGCCATTTTGGGACTGGGTCGGCCATTTTGGGACTGAGATGAGGAGAAATTTCTCCACCCAAAGGATTTGTGAATCTTTGGAATTCTCCAACGGCAGAGGATTGTGGGAGCTCCATCGTTGAATGTATTCAAGTCGGACTTTTGTTGTTATCGTAAATTTAGACATATGAGGAGTGGGCGGGAAAATGGAGTCCAGGCCCGAGGTCAGTCAGGGTTGTATTGTATGGGATAGCAGGTTGGACGGGCCGAGTGGTCCACACCCTGCCACTGCTTCTTGTGACTTTGCTCCGGTGAATCTGATCCCTTCCCACGATACCCCGCCCCATTCACGTGGCCAAACGCCGACACACTCACCAGCCGGTAGTTCCTCTCCGGGTCCACGCAGCCACACTGGCTGAAGGGGACGCACCTGTCGCCGCTCAGCACGTGGCCCTGGTCGCAGACGCAGCCCTCGACGCAGGGCCGGCCGCAGTCGTTGGGGGCGGAGAGGTCGGTGCAGGAGGCGGGGCAAGCGTTGCCGCAGGGCGCGTAGTGACTGCCCACCGCGCAGTTCAGAGCTGCCGGGG
Source organism: Scyliorhinus torazame (assembly GCF_047496885.1). NCBI lineage: Eukaryota > Metazoa > Chordata > Chondrichthyes > Carcharhiniformes > Scyliorhinidae > Scyliorhinus > Scyliorhinus torazame. Next base: position 18,016,709 of record NC_092737.1, read on the forward strand.
AGAGAGAGAGAGAGAGAAAATTAACACCACGACATGGGGATTTACAGCGAGACACACTCACTCTCACTCTCACTCTCACTCTCACACTCACACTCACACTCACACTCACACTCACACTCACACTCACACTCACACTCACACTCACACACACACACTCACACTCACACTCACACTCACACTCACTCTCACACACACACTCACACTCACTCTCACACACACACTCATACACAGACACACACTCACTCTCTCACACACACTCACACACACTCACACTCACGCTCACTCTCACACACACACTCACACACACACTCACACTCACTCTCACACACACACCCATACACAGACACACACTCACTCACACTCACACTCACTCTCACACACACACTCACACACACACACTCACACTCACTCACACACACACACACTCACACGCACTCACACACTCTCACACTCTCACACTCACTCTCACACACACACTCTCACACACACACTCACACACATACTCACTCACACACACTCACACACACACTCACACACAGCACACGCTCACTCACAGACACACACTCACACACACTCAAACTCACACACACACATGCACTCACACTCACACACTCACTCTCACACACACACTCACACACGCACTCACACACGCACTCACACACACTCACACACATACTCACACACACTCACACACACACACTCACACACACACACACACACACTCACACACAGACACGCACTCACTCACAGACACACACTCACACACACACACACACTCACACACACAAACACATACACACACATACATACACACTCACACTCACACACACAGACTCACACACACACACTCACACTCACACACACATATTCACAAACACACACACACTCACTCACACACACAAACACACACACTCACACAAACACACACACACTCACACACACATACACCCACACACTCACACATTCACCACACACAAACACACACACTCAATCACACATTCACGCTCACACACACACACACTCACACACTCACACTCACACACAACCATACACACACACACTCACACATTCACCACACACAAACACACACACTCACTTTCACACTCACACACACACACTCACACACACACACACACACTCACACACAAACACACACACTCTCATTTCACATTCACACACACATAAACACACTCTCTCACACACACACACACACTCACACACACACTCACACACACACATGCACGCACACTCACACACAGCCACACACACACACTCACACTCAAACACACACTCACACACTCACACACACAACCACACACACAGACATTCTCACACACTCACTCACACTCACACACACTCACACACACACACTCACCCACACTTACATGCTCACACTCACTCACACAGACACACACAAACTGGCACACACACGCGTGCACACACACCCATGCGGACACGAGCACGCCCACACAAAGACACACACAAACATACATACACACAAAAACACAGACATACACACACCGAGAGATTGCACACACACACACACACAGACACACATGGGCAGTGGTACCTTAAGAGGTCATTCAGCCCCTCAACCCTGTTCTGCCAATTAATTAAATCTGAGGTATCTGTGCTTTAATCCTGTGGTTACCGAACATCAAACTCAGTTTAAATACTTTAATTGACCCATTCAACAGCAACATTCTGGGAGATCGATCCCAGATTGCCTGGCCCCTTTGTGTAAGGAACAGGTTCCAGAAATTACCACTGACCATCCGCACTCGAATTTTAAACTTATACCCCGTCTTGTCCTGCACTATTCCCATCAGATGACACTCAAATCGAAGACTCGTCCACACACACTCAAATCGAAAACTTGTCCACACACTCAAATTGAAGCCTTGTCCACACACTCAAATCGAAGACTTGTCCACACACACTCAAATCGAAAACTTGTCCACACACACTCAAATCGAAGACTTGTCCACACACTCAAATCGAAGACTTGTCCACACACACTCAAATCGAAGACTTGTCCACACACACTCAAATCGAAAACTTGTCCACACACTCAAATCGAAGACTTGTCCACACACACTCAAATCGAAAACTTGTCCACACACTCAAATCGAAGACTTGTCCACACACACTCAAATCGAAGACTTGTCCACACACACTCAAATCGAAGACTTGTCCACACACACTCAAATCGAAGAATTGTCCACACACACACTCAAATCGAAGACTTGTCCACGCACACACTCAAATCGAAGACTTGTCCACACACACACTCATATCGAAGACTTGTCCACTGACACTCAAATCGAAGAGTTGTCCACACACACTCAAATCGAAGACTTGTCCACACACACTCAAATCGAAGACTTGTCCACACACACTCAAATCGAAGACTTGTCCACACACACAATCAAATCGAAGACTTGACCACACACACTCAAATCGAAGACTTGTCCACACACACACTCAAATCGAAGACTTGTCCACACACACACTCAAATCGAAACCTTGTCCACACACACACTCAAATCAAAGACTTGTCCACACACACTCAAATCGAAGACTTGTCCACGCACACACTCAAATCGAAACCTTGTCCACACACACACTCAAATCGAAGACTTGTCCACACACACTCAAATCGAAGACTTGACCACACACACTCAAATCGAAGACTTGTCCACACACACACTCAAATCGAAGACTTGTCCACAGACACTCAAATCGAAGACTTGTCCACACACACTCAAATCGAAGACTTGTCCACAGACACTCAAATCAAAGACTTGTCCACACACACTCAAATCGAAGACTTGTCCACACACACTCAAATCGAAGACTTGTCCACACACACTCAATTCGAAGACTTGTCCACACACACTCAAATCGAAGACTTGTCCACACACACTCAATTCGAAGACTTGTCCACACACACTCAAATCGAAGACTTGTCCACACACACACTCAAATCGAAGACTTGTCCACACACACACTCAAATTGAAGACTAGTCCACACACACTCAAATCGAAGACTTGTCCACACACACTCAAATCGAAGACTTGTCCACACACACACTCAAATCGAAGACTTGTCCACACACACTCAAATCGAAGACTTGTCCACACACACTCAAATCGAAGACTTGTCCCCACACACACTCAAATCGAAAACTTGTCCACACACACTCAAATCGAAGACTTATCCCCACACACTCAAATCGAAGACTTGTCCACACACACTCAAATCGAAACCTTGTCCACACACACTCAAATCGAAAACTTGTCCACACACTCAAATCGAAGACTTGTCCACACACACTCAAATCGAAGACTTGTCCACACACACACTCAATTCGAAGACTTGTCCACACACACTCAAATCGAAACCTTGTCCACACACACACTCAAATCGAAGACTTGTCCACACACACACTCAAATCGAAGACTTGTCCACACACACTCAAATCGAAACCTTGTCCACACACACACTCAAATCGAAGACTTGTCCACACACACACTCAAATCGAAGACTTGTCCACACACACTCAAATCGAAGACTTGTCCACACACTCAAATCGAAGACTTGTCCACACACTCAAATCGAAGACTTGTCCACACACACTCAAATCGAAGACTTGTCCACACACACTCAAATCGAAGACTTGTCCACACACACTCAAATCGAAGACTTGTCCACACACACTCAAATCGAAGACTTGTCCACACACTCAAATCGAAGACTTGTCCACACACACTCAAATCGAAGACTTGACCACACACACACTCAAATCGAAGACTTGTCCACACACACTCAAATCGAAGACTTGTCCACACACTCAAATCGAAGACTTGTCCACACACACTCAAATCGAAGACTTGTCCACACACACTCAAATCGAAGACTTGTCCACACACACTCAAATCGAAACCTTGTCCACACACACACTCAAATCGAAGACTTGTCCACACACACACTCAAATCGAAGACTTGTCCACACACACTCAAATCGAAACCTTGTCCACACACACACTCAAATCGAAGACTTGTCCACACACACTCAAATCGAAGACTTGGGCCACACACACTCAAATCGAAGACTTGTCCACAGACACTCAAATCGAAGACTTGTCCACACACACACTCAAATCGAAGACTTGTCCACACACACACTCAAATCGAAGACTTGTCCACACACACTCAAATCGAAGACTAGTCCACACACACTCAAATCGAAGACTTGTCCACACACACACTCAAATCGAAGACTTGTCCACACACACACTCAAATCGAAGACTTGTCCACACACACTCAAATCGAAGACTTGACCACACACACTCAAATCGAAGACTTGTCCACACACACTCAAATCGAAGACTTGTCCACACACTCAAATCGAAACCTTTTCCACACACACACTCAAATCGAAGACTTGTCCACACACACTCAAATCGAAGACTTGTCCACACACACTCAAATCGAAGACTTGTCCACACACACTCAAATCGAAACCTTGTCCACACACACTCAAATCGAAGACTTGTCCACACACTCAAATCGAAGACTTGTCCACACACTCAAATCGAAGACTTGTCCACACACACACTCAAATCGAAGACTTGTCCACACACACTCAAATCGAAGACTTGTCCCCACACACTCAAATCGAAAACTTGTCCACACACACTCAAATCGAAGACTTGACCACACACACTCAAATCGAAGACTTGTCCACACACACTCAAATCGAAACCTTGTCCACAGACACTCAAATCGAAGACTTGTCCACACACTCAAATCGAAAACTTGTCCACACACTCAAATCGAAAACTTGTCCACACACTCAAATCGAAGACTTGTCCACACACTCAAATCGAAAACTTGTCCACGCACACTCAAATCGAAGACTTGTCCACAGACACTCAAATCGAAAACTTGTCCACACACTCAAATCGAAAACTTGTCCACACACACTCAAATCGAAGACTTGTCCACACACACTCAAATCGAAACCTTGTCCACAGACACTCAAATCGAAAACTTGTCCACACACTCAAATCGAAGACTTGTCCACACACTCAAATCGAAAACTTGTCCACACACTCAAATCGAAAACTTGTCCACACACACTCAAATCGAAGACTTGTCCACACACACTCAAATCGAAGACTTGTCCACACACACACTCAAATCGAAGACTTGGCCACACACACTCAAATCGAAACCTTGTCCACACACACACTCAAATCGAAACCTTGTCCACGCACACACAAATCGAAGACTTGTCCACACACACTCAAATCGAAGACTGGTCCACACACTCAAATCGAAGACTTGTCCACACACTCAAATCGAAGACTTGTCCACACACACACTCAAATCGAAGACTTGTCCACACACACTCAAATCGAAGACTTGTCCACGCACACTCAAATCGAAGACTTATCCCCACACACTCAAATCGAAGACTTGTCCACACACACTCAAATCGAAGACTTGTCCACACACTCAAATCGAAGACTTGTCCACACACTCAAATCGAAGACTTGTCCACACACACACTCAAATCGAAGACTTGTCCACACACACTCAAATCGAAGACTTGTCCACACACACTCAAATCGAAGACTTGTCCACACACACACTCAAATCGAAACTTTGTCCACACACACTCAAATCGAAGACTTGTCCACACACACTCAAATCGAAGACTTGTCCACACACACACTCAAATCGAAGACTTGTCCACAGACACTCAAATCGAAGACTGGCTGAAGACAAAGAGTAGCTGATGCCGATGTATTTCCGGAATATGCGTGCCCCTGGATGAGGGACAAAGTTCCTAATTGCAGAGCAATCCTGGAAAATCGGTTGGTCACCCTGATCCCAAGCTCCCCCTCTTCCTCTACACCTACTTTGGGCTGGCTCGGGAAAGGTGATTTGGTGGCTATGACAGTGCAGAGGAGAACCTGTCCTCGATTCTGAGGGGGGGGTGGGGGGGGGGGCGAACTGGGTGAAAGAGCTACTCACGGCAGAAGGTCTTGTTTCTCCAGGTCACGGGGGCTCCTGCCTGGGCGCAGAGGGCTGCGTAAGACTGCAGCGCGAAGCAGAGCGAGACCATTTCCCCACTCGGCCCGCAGGACACATCGAACACGCAGGCCGCGAAGATCTGCTCAGGAGGGATGAGCCTGTTACACTCCTGGAACGGGCCTGAAACAGAGATGGGAGTGAAAATAAGGACGACCGTCTCAAAGCAGGTAAACCCGCCAGCAGAGCCCCACGTTTATATAAACATCTTTACCCGGGACCCATTCAATGGACTGTGCTGCAATGATTCTGTCCGTCACTTCACGGGGTGGGGGGGGGGGGGGACAATGCGTCCCTCGAAGATCAGTGGCCTCGGATCCAATCCAGGTTACCGCCCCCAGTCGCAGTACTGAGGGAGCTCTGTACTGTTGGGGGGGGCGGTGGTGGTGGTGGTGGTGGGGGGGGGGGGGGGGGCGGGTTTGCCCTCAATAATTGGAGGAGTCTCAGGGCACAGTCCGATCGTGTATTGTCCGACGGGTTGGGAACGCCCATCTTCAGAAATAGACCTCCAAAGCTCACTCTGCCAGTCTAAGATTAATACAGGGTGCGCTTACGTGGGCAAGAACATTGTTCACATTGGATTGTCTCTGCTGTAAACCTTTCACTGATCACCCAGGCAGAGTGAGTGTTATCCGCCCTTACCTACCCTTCTTCTCTCCATGGATTCCTCCCTGCTTGGTGCCAGACCCGACAGATGTGTCTGGTCCTTGGGTCGAGTTAGAAAAAACATGTCTGTTGAACCTTACGCTGACTGCTGTAGATTGTATCTTAAGAACAACTGTCAAGGTCGTTGAAATCTGGTTTAACTGGAACATGTTCCTTGACCCGTATGCTGGTTGCTGTAGATGGTCACGTTTTAGCTGACATCTTTATGAACACTGCTTTAACCTACCGTGCTAGGCCACAGAGACTCAAAATCCCCAAGGATAAGTGCGAATTGCCCGAATAGATTATTGATAATAAATCCCACAACAGAAGCACCTGGGCGAGTGCTTAAATCGTCAAGGCTTCGTAGGCTAAAACAAGTGCTGTTACTTGGGGCTGGTATTTAATGGTCGCCACAGAGACGGTGGGCCGAAAGGCCTGTTTCAATGCTGGGCGCCTCCATTATCACGTTGCTGTTTGCAGGAGATTCGGGGGTACATGTTGCTCGGCCGATTGGTCGGTCACAACTGTGGGCGTACGCCTGGAAAGTAATTCATCGGCTGGAGAGCGGCCTGGGAACCCGAGGTCGTGAAAGGCGCGACAGGAATGAAAATCTGTTAAACTCCACGCGCGCGAGGTGATACCCCCCCTCCCCCCCCCTCTTCCCTCCACCTCCTACCCCCCCCCCCCCACCCCTCCTCCCCGTTACCTCTTCGTCCGTGGCCTCTCAATCCCTGACCCATCCTCTGAGGTGAATATCAACTCTGCTCGCCACCCCGAGCCTCGCGGTTGGCAGGGCTGCCGAGGTGAGTTGGGCGTCGTGCCCGGATGCCCCCACACGGGAGATGGTCCGTTTCCCCCCGTAGGCGTTGGGAGGAGGCCAAATCGGCCCCTTCTGGCCAATCTGAGGCCTTTGCCCAAATTTTATCCCGATCGTTTTGCGCAAAGGTCCACCTCCCATCTCCCTCTGTCCGCAAAGCCCTAATTAAGCCCCATCCTCGGCAACGTGTTTGACGCGGAAAGTTCCAGGCTTCCATTCCCTCGTTACGGGACGAAGAACGTCCCTCACATCAACTCTGAATCAGCTGGTTCTGCTCGCCCCCCTTGTTGGAACCGTAGAATTCCGACAGTGCAGTAGGAAAGTCACTCAGTCCATCGAGGCCGCATCGACCCTCTGAAAAACCCACCCTTCCTGGGCTTAATCCCCACCCTATCTCCATAACCCCACCTTAACCTGCACATCTTTGGACTGGTGAGAGGAAACCGGAGCACCCAGAGGAAACCCACGCGGACACGGGGGGGGGGGAGAACGCGCAAACTCCGCACAGACAGTCACCCGAGGCGGGAATCGAACCCGGGACCCTGGCGCTGTGAGGCAGCGGTGCTAACCCACCGCGCCGCCCGATCCATGTTTTCCCTGTATTTACCCTTTGAGCCAATGCACTGGGAGTTGGTGTTTGGCGACACGGGCAGGGCGGGTATGGAGGAATGTGGGCCAAATGCGGGCAAGTGGGACTAGCTTAGTGATAGAAACGGGGCAGCATGGACCAGCTGGGCCGAAGGGCCTGTTTCCAGGCTGTAAACATCCATGACCTTATGACCATGTGGCACGTGACCTTTTGGGCGGCCTCAACTAATAAAGGCAAATGCCCCAAAGGCCTTCTTATCCACTTTATGTACCTGTCCTGCTACCTTCAGTGATCAATAGACACGCACCCCAATGTCCCTGTGGCCCTCTGTACCTCCCAGCGTCCTACCGTTCGTTGTGTGCCCCCTTGCCTCGTTAGTCTTCCCAAAATGGAAACCTTTCCAGGGTTAAAGTCCAAAGGTCAATATATCCTTCCTGAGGTGCGGTGCACAAAAACAGAACCCAGTGACTCCAGAGTGGGGTTTAACTGGACGTTACCTGCGACTGGACCGATTCCAGAGGGGTTTGAAGGGAGATGGAGCAGCTTAGGCCGAGGCTCTCTCGGGTTCGGAAGAACAGGAGGAGATCTAATTGAGTTACAGGAGGTGATAACGGATGCTTCCCGTTGTGGGGCAATCTAGAACGGGAGGTCACAGTTTTAGGATAAGGGGGTTGGCCGATTTAAGACAGAGGTGAGGAGTTACTTCTCTCAAAGGGTGGTGAATCTGCGGAATTTCCCGACCCCAGAGTTGGCCATTCCTTTCTGAGGCGAGAGGCTGTGAACAATCCCTCCATCCCACACCTCATCAAAGCGGGGGCCCCCACCCAGGCTGGGGGGGCGATTGACGGTGAGGAAGACCGGCCTAGTTGGGCCTGCTCGCGATGGGCAAGACCTGGGCCTTGCAGGCTCTTCGGTTCGTCCTCCCGTGGCCCTGCCGGCCGCCCAATCTAGCGCAGGCTTTGACAGGCCCATGACTGAAGGCCCCGTTCGTCTCCGTTGCAGGGAACTACAATGGGTCCAGAGTGCAGTGGATGCTGGGACATTGAGTGAAGTTGAGGAGGAGGTAGACGGATTTGTAATTGGCAATGGGTTGAAGGGTTATGGAGAACGGGCAGGACGGTGGAGGTGAGGAATGACGGAACGGCCATGGTCCTATTGAATGGCGGAGCGGGCTCGAGGGGCCGAATGGCCCACTCTTGCTCCTGTTTCATATGCGTTTATGACCTTTCTTTGGGGATTTGGGCCACCGCTGAACTCCCAAGCCACATGTGACTACAGAGGGAACACTTACCCAGCGGGTCCTTGATTAATCCACAGCTCCAAGGCTCCTTGAATTCGTCTTCATCGCAATCTGAGGGCGGGTCTTCGTGGGAGCACCTAAGAATATTGCGGATCGAATAAATGAAACATGTTGCTAGCCTCGTACCTCGGAGCCCTTCGGCGGTTAGATGTGCGTCGGAACAGTTTTTCTTGAAACTGCGCTTTAAAATGTCTGCTCCCCGCTTCGGCTCTGGCTTCCCGTTATGTTCGCCTCCCCCCGAATCCGCCCCGCAGCCTTAACCAATCGAGCACAGTGAGCAAGACGAGCAAACGGGCTCGCGCAATCAAACACAGGGCAGCCGGACACTACGAAACAAGCTTTTGGGGAAAAAGGCCGACGCGGGTTCAAAGGAAACATTTGCGGGGCTGCGGAGAGGGAGGGGGATGGGGGGGGGGGCGGGGGGGGGGGGGGCGCGGGACGAACTGGGATGGATCTTCCGAAGGGGCGGCGCAGGCTGATTGCGTTGCCTGCCAGGAGGGCTGTTGTCGGCTGCAAAGAGACATAGATAGGATGCAGAGCTGGGCTGAGAAGTGGCAGATGGAGTTTAACCCTGAAAAGTGTGAAGTTGTCCATTTTGGAAGGACAAATATGAATGCGGAATACAGGGTTAACGGTAGAGTTCTTGGCATTGTGGAGGAGCAGAGAGACCTTGGGGTCTATGTTCATACATCTTTGAAAGTTGCCACTCAAGTGGATAGAGCTGTGAAGAAGGCCTACGGTGTGCTCGCGTTCATTAACAGAGGGATTGAATTTAAGAGCCGTGAGGTGATGATGCAGCTGTACAAAACTTTGTTAAGGCCACATTTGGAGTACTGTGTACAGTTCTGGTCGCCTCATTTTAGGAAGGATGTGGAAGCTCTGGAAAAGGTGCAAAGAAGATTTACCAGGATGTTGCCTGGAATGGAGAATAGGTCTTACGAGGAAAGGTTGAGGGTGCTAGGCCTTTTCTCATTAGAGCGGAGAAGGATGAGGGGCGACTTGATAGAGGTTTATAAGATGATCAGGGGAATAGATAGAGTAGACAGTCAGAGACTTTTTCCCCAGGTGGAACACACCATTACAAGGGGACATAAGTTTAAGGTGAAAGGTGGAAGATATAGGAGGGATATCAGAGGTAGGTTCTTTACCCAGAGAGTAGTGGGGGCATGGAATGCACTGCCTGTGGAAGTAGTTGAGTCGGAAACATTAGGGATCTTCAAGTGGCTATTGGATAGGTACATGGATTACGGGAAAATGATATAGTGTAGATTTATTTGTTCTTAAGGGCAGCACGGTAGCATTGTGGATAGCACAATTGCTTCACAGATCCATGGTCCCAGGTTCGATTCCGGCTTGGGTCATTGTCTGTGCGGAGTCTGCACGTCCTCCCCGTGTCTGCGTGGGTTTCCTCCGGGTGCTCCGGTTTCCTCCCACAGTCCAAAGATGTGCGGGTTAGGTGAATTGGCCAATGATAAATTGCCCTTAATGTCCAAATTGCCCTTGGTGTTGGGTGGAGGTGTTGAGTTTGGGTAGGGTGCTCTTTCCAAGAGCTGGTGCAGACTCAAAGGGCCGAATGGCCTCCTTCTGCACTGTAAATTCAATGATAATCTATGATTAATCTAGGACAAAGGTTCGGCACAACATCGTGGGCCGAAGGGCCTGTTCTGTGCTGTATTTTCTATGTTCTATGTTCTATGTTGCGATTCGAAGCGCGTGAATGTGAATGCCTGGAGGCTGATGTGAGCGCGCGTGTGTGTGTGTGTTGCGATTGGGCTCCAGCGTGAGATAACGGGTGAGGTAAGCTAATCATATTTCTCTTTAACAGAACGCAAAAATGCCGAGTCTGGAACTCTCGATTAGCAAGAAGAGGCATTAGTTAGGGTCAGGGGTTAACTGCCTGATCCGGTGTGGGGCGGGGGGGGGGGGGGGGGGGGGCTGGGTGGGGGGAGCAGGCAGAAACCTGTGTTAAAAAAATTAGATGTGCTTTCTTGGTATTAACTGGAAATTCAGATGCGTCAGCAGACATTAAATTGCAGCGGCAGCAAAGCTGTTACTCAATAAGTAAATTAAAAACCGCACTTACTGAGTGTCAGTGCCAGGCACCAGCCAACTTGCTCCTAGTTCCACGAAGTTGTCAGCTTCATTGCCGTCTGACTTCAGATCGTCGTCAGCCCCGAGTCCATTGTAGTTCCCTGCAACGGAGACGAACGGGGCCTTCAGTCATGGGCCTGTCAAAGCCTGCGCTAGATTGGGCGGCCGGCAGGGCCACGGGAGGACGAACCGAAGAGCCTACAAGGCCCAGGTCTTGCCCATCGCGAGCAGGCCCAACCAGGCTGGCCTTCCTCACCGTCAATCGCCCCCCAGCCTGGGTGGGGGCCCCCGCTTTGCCAAGGGCTTCAGCTGTTGGGGATCGCCCCTTAGCCTCCAATACTCAAGGGGGCGATGGGGAGTCAGCCCAGGCAATCCGTCTCCGTGACGCCACCTTTGTTTATTTTTAGTAGCCCCCCTATAGCAGCGGGAAGACGTCTCCCGTTCCCTCCGGAACTTACCGCAGAGGCCGCAGAGCTCTCCCGCGTAGGAAGACGGGACGGTGACGTCCACGTGATGGTTCCCGTCGTAGCGCACCCTCAGGCCGAAGTCCGTCTCCAGGGCGACGAAGGCGCCGCTGACCCGGATCGCCAGCTCGTCGTCCGCGAAGACGGGAGTGAGGACCTTGCGGCCGTCCAGCTGCGAGAGAGGCGTGCAGACACGGCGTCAGAAACGTGGGTCGGGACCCCCCGCTGGTGGTAGCCCCCCACCCCCCCATCCCCATCCCGCTCCCACCACCAGCCCCTGAGTTTCCCATCGTGCACGTTGGAAATCGCGGGGTAGTCATTAATCTAGGCCCGATTTCAACCCTGTGTAAAGTGAATGGGATGCGGGGGGAGTGGACATCAGAGGTGGGGGGGGAGGGAGGGGTAGTGGCTAATACCCTGGAGCCTATTGACCCAAGGTGGTGTCCGACGTCAACACAGGCAGTCCTCGGGCCTACGCACAAGTGAACTCTCTGAGGCTCAGGCCTGATTTGCGGCCTAGTTGCGCCGATTGGACCTTCGGCTCTGCGTGGCGGGGGCCTCGGGCAGCAGGGGGCGACGGGAGAGCAGCGAACAGGGGAACTGGTCACCGGCCCCCCTGCTTGGTGGGGGTCACGGGTATCCTGAAACCCCTGAGGGTGGCTGAAGAGCCAGGAAGAGGAACCGGAGACCCAGTCAGGCTGACTGACAGCATCCTCGAGGCTGAAGAACCTCGTGGAGAGAGAGGGAGAGGGAGAGGAACTGTGCCTACAGCTGCTCGTCTCTATTGGGTGGGAAATTAAACCGAGGGCCCCAGTTTTCCCCCTTTCGGGCGGAGGCAAGATGGCCCCCACAGGGAATTCTGGGAAGAAAATGGCTCCTGGGACGAGGAACCTCAGTCCGGTGGAAAGATTGGAGAAGCCGGGGATTGTTCGCCTCGGAGGAGAGAATGTCAGGGGGAGATTTGATAGAATTGTCAAACCATGGGGGAGGGATGTCAGGATGGGGCAGATGTGTGTGTGTGTGTGTGTGTGGGGGGGGGGGGGGAACACTCTTCCCCTTGGCTGAACGATTGAGAACGAGAGGGGACACAGATTTAAGCGACGGAGAGAGGTGGAGGAACCGTTTTCAACCAGCCAGGGGTTAGGATCGGGAAGGCACTGTCTGATAGCGCGGTGGGAGCAAGGTTCAATCGAGGCTTCCCAGAGGGAGACGAACGATCATTTGAAGAGAATATTATTGGTCGGGCTATGGGGCTCAGGGGAGTGGTTTCTGCGGAGAGCTGATCTCTATACAGATGATGGGCTGAATGGCCTCCTTTTGCGCTGTCACAGTTCTGAGATGTTCGGAGATCTCCCCCCCCACCCCCAGCCCCATGCGGCCGGAAAATATTTATCCCCCGACCAACATCACTTCAAATAGAAAAGACTGCCTGGTCGTTACTGTTCGCGGGATCTTACTGTGCACAAATTGTGCAGGATACTCACGATGACCCTCCGGTTCCTGCCGATGGTGACGCGGTGCCCGTAGACCTCGACGTGAACTGCCCTCACGTAGGAGACCCCCGCGTTCCTGCCTCGGTGCTCGTTGCTGGTCTCCACGTTGAAGTAGGGTAGGCCGGAGGATGCGCGGCAGAGCTTGGAGAAGGTGTAGGTGCAGTTCCCCATGAAGTCGTAAGAGAGCTTGTCGAAGGTCCGGTAGTGGGGGTCCCCCGAGGCGCTGCAGGTTTCGTGTCCTGTAAGAGATTAGCGGAGGCAAGTGGGGATTTGCTGACTGAATCACTCACCTTGGGTGGGGGAAGTTGGGGGGGGGGGGGATTTAACCTCTAATTTCTTGGAGGTTCCAGGCAGTTCACGGAGGGCGGGCTTCCCGAATTCCTGTGAGCATCTGGCCTGGTGGACGGTCGGCCTCAAGGCCTCGTGGGTGTGATGATATCATCTATGTGTATAATATAATCACCAAACCTGAGACTGGATGCATTGTAGCATCCGACCAGAGGTGGCGTGGCGACAGGAGAACGTTACTGGAAGACGGCCACATGGTGGGACAGGACGCGTTCCAGCATCCGACCAGAGGTGGCGTGGCGACAGGAGAACGTTACTGGAAGACGGCCACATGGTGGGACAGGACGCGTTCCAGCATCCGACCAGAGGTGGCGTGGCGACAGGAGAACATTACTGGAAGACGGCGACATGGTGGGACAGGACGCATTCTAGCATCCGACCACAGGTGGTGTGACGACAGGAGGACGTTACTGGAAGACACCCACATGGTGAGACAGAACCTGGACAGCAGACACAGGGCAAGTAGCTGAGTCAGCAGTCATTAATAATAGTTGATCATAGTTTGTATTTAGCTGTAATCTTAGTAGACATCATAGAAACCCTTCGTGTTTTAGTTAATTAATAAACAGTTTTGTTCATTTAAAAAGCCGTATGTTCACTTCAACTACAAAGGCCTCACCATCCGTGCGAGCAGAGAACATTACAGCGGGAGAGGTTTAGGAGGGGGGGGGAGGGTGCTGGGGGATTGGCACTGACAGTCCGGGAGATGGTGGGGCGGACGTTAGTAACTGGACTAGGGCAACCCAGACCCCCCGGCCTGGCCCACACGTGACCCCAGACCCTCAGCAACGCGGTTTACCCTCCGAAATGTCCGGGCGAACCCGCTCCGGGGTACCTCGCGGACGGGCGCGAAATGGCAGACCTCGCCCCGGCGAACGAGAGCGAAACCCTACCTTTAGGGTGGCAGCCGTAGACATTGTCCTGTAGGCCGCAGGTCTCGGATTGCAAGCAGCCCGCACTCCGACACTCGGCTTTCCCTGGACTAACGCAGGTACACCTCTCGCTGCAGCCAGGTAGGTACCAGGCCTCGTTGATCTGCAAGTGGGGAGAGCGGCATTAACCATAGCCTCCTGCAGGTAACAGCGCAGAACGGGAGTCCCCCTTCTGCGCCCATGCTGCCTCTCCGTAAGAGCTGGTCCCACTCCCCAAACCCCGCCCCACCAAACTCTTTTCTCTCCGGACAGGGATCCAACCCGGAAGCCACGATCGGACCGGCCTCCGCCATGCTCTCAGTCTTCGTGCCAATGACCTTGCATCGATGCCCTCTGCTTGTCGACGCCTCCCCGACCCAGGCCCCTCCTGACCTTTGAACTGCTCCATCAGACCTCCTCTCAACCTTCTCCGAGGAAAGACGGCTCCAATTCTCCGATCGACCCATGTACCTCATCCCTGGGACCTCCTCGTGATTTTCCTTCTGCTCCCCGTCTAACCCCCTCCCACCTTCCCGAAGGTGCGGTGCCCGGAATCGGAGACAGTGCTGTAGTTGAGGCTGAACTGGTGTTTTATAAAGGTTCACCATAGCTTTCCTTGTTTTTCTTATTGATGCCTCTATTTACAAATCCCAGCATGCTCTCTGCCCTCAACAACTTGTATGAGCATACCACCCCCCACCCCCCCCCCGCTCCCTGTGTGCCCCCCCCCCTCCGCTCCCCCTGTTGATTTACGGGTCTATGGCCACAGGTGGATCCATACCCGAGTGTGTGTCTAAATGGCGAGTGCAGAGGCTATCCGGCCACTGCGTGCATCACAGCCGAATCCTTCATCATTGATGAGAGTTTGAGGGAAGTGTGCAAGTGTGTGTGGGTGTGTGAGAGTGGGTGTGTGTGAGTGTGAGTGAGAGTGTGTGTGAGTGGGTGTGTGTATGTTGTGAGAGTGATTGTGAGTGTGAGTGTGTGCGAGTGTGTGTGAGTGTGTGTGTGAGTGAGAGTGTGTGAGAGTGCGAGTGTGAGTGAGTGAGAGTGAGTGTGAGTGTGTGTGTGTGTGAGTGTGAGTGAGTGAGAGTGTGTGTTTGAGTGTGTGTGAGTGAGTGTGTGTGAGTGTGAGTGTGAGTGAGTGAGTGTGTGTGTAAAGTGTGATTGTGAGTGAGTGAGTGAGTGAGAGTGTGTGAGTGAGAGTGTGTGTGAATGAGTGAGTGTGTGTGAATGAGTGAGTGTGTGTGAGAGAGTGAGTGTGAGTGTGTGTGTGAGTGTGAGTGAGTGAGTGTGTGTAAAGTGTGATTGTGAGTGAGTGAGTGAGAGTGTGTGTGAATGAGTGAGTGTGTGTGAGAGAGTGAGTGTGAGTGTGAGTGAGTGAGTGTGTGTGTAAAGTGTGATTGTGAGTGAGTGAATGAGTGAGTGTGTGTGAGAGTGTGTGAGAGTGTGTGAGTGAGAGTGTGTGTGAATGAGTGTGTGTGAGTGTGAGTGAGAGTGTGTGTGAGTGTGAGTGTGTGTGTGAGTGTGAGTGAGTGTGTGTGTAAAGTGTGATTGTGAGTGAGTGAGAGTGTGTGAGTGAGAGTGTGTGTGAGTGAGTGAGTGTGAGTGAGTGAGTGTGAGTGTGTGAGTGAGAGTGAGTGAGTGAGAGTGTGTGAGAGTGTGTGAGTGAGAGTGTGTGTGAGTGAGTGAGTGTGTGTGAGTGAGAGTGAGAGTGTGTGTGTGAGTGTGTGTGAGTGTGTGTGAGTGTGAGTGAGTGTGTGTGTAAAGTGTGATTGTGAGTGAGTGAGTGAGTGAGAGTGTGTGAGTGAGAGTGTGTGTGATTGAGTGAGAGTGTGTGTGATTGAGTGAGTGTGTGTGAGAGAGTGAGTGTGAGTGTGTGAGTGAGTGAGTGTGTGTGAGTGTGAGTGAGTGAGTGTGTGTGTAAAGTGTGACTGTGAGTGAGTGAATGAGTGAGTGTGTGTGAGAGAGTGAGTGTGAGTGGTGAGTGTGTGTGAGTGAGAGTGTGTGAGAGTGTGTGAGAGTGTGTGAGTGAGAGTGTGTGTGAATGAGTGTGAATGAGTGTGAGTGAGTGTGAGTGAGTGTGAGTGAGTGTGTGTGAGTGTGAGTGAGAGTGTGAGTGTGAGTGAGAGTGCGAGTGAGAGTGTGTGTGAGTGTGAGTGAGTGTGTGTGTGTGTGTGAGTGAGTGTGTGTGTGTAAAGTGTGATTGTGAGTGAGTGAGTGAGTGAGTGAGAGTGTGTGTGAATGAGTGAGTGTGTGTGAGAGAGTGAGTGTGAGTTTGTGAGTGTGTGTGAGTGTGAGTGAGTGAGTGTGTGTGTAAAGTGTGATTGTGAGTGAGTGAATGAGTGAGTGTGTGTGAGAGAGTGAGTGTGTGTGTGAGTGAGAGTGTGTGAGAGTGTGTGTGAATGAGTGTGTGTGAGTGTGAGTGAGAGTGTGTGTGAGTGTGAGTGAGTGAGTGTGTGTGTAAAGTGTGATTGTGAGTGAGTGAGTGAGAGTGTGTGAGTGAGAGTGTGTGTGAATGAGTGTGTGTGAATGAGTGTGTGTGAGTGAGTGAGTGAGTGTGTGAGTGAGAGTGAGTGAGTGTGTGTGAGTGTGTGTGAGTGAGAGTGTGTGAGAGTGTGTGAGTGAGAGTGTGTGTGAATGAGTGTGTGAGTGAGTGAGTGTGTGTGTAAAGTGTGATTGTGAGTGAGTGAGTGAGAGTGTGTGAGTGTGTGTGAATGAGTGTGTGTGAGTGAGTGTGAGTGTGTGAGAGTGAGTGAGTGAGAGTGTGTGTGAATGAGTGAGTGTGTGTGAGAGAGTGAGAGTGAGTGTGAGTGTGTGTGAGTGTGAGTGAGTGAGTGTGTGTATAAAGTGTGATTGTGAGTGAGTGAATGAGTGAGTGTGTGTGAGAGAGTGAGTGTGTGTGTGAGTGAGAGTGTGTGAGTGTGTGTGAATGAGTGTGTGTGAGTGTGAGTGAGAGTGTGTGTGAGTGTGTGTGTGAGTGTGAGTGAGTGAGTGTGTGTGTAAAGTGTGATTGTGAGTGAGTGAGTGAGAGTGTGTGAGTGAGAGTGTGTGTGTGAATGAGTGTGTGTGAATGAGTGTGTGTGAGTGAGTGTGTGAGTGAGAGTGAGTGAGTGTGTGTGAGTGAGTGTGTGTGAGTGAGAGTGTGTGAGTGAGAGTGTGTGTGAATGAGTGTGTGAGTGAGTGAGTGTGTGTGTGTGAGTGTGAGTGAGTGTGAGTGAGTGAGTGTGTGTGTAAAGTGTGATTGTGAGTGAGTGAGTGAGAGTGTGTGAGTGAGAGTGTGTGAGTGAGAGTGTGTGAGTGAGAGTGTGTGTGAATGAGTGTGTGTGAGTGAGTGAGAGTGTGTGAGAGTGAGTGAGTGAGAGTGTGTGTGAATGAGTGAGTGTGTGTGAGTGTGAGTGAGTGTGTGAGTGTGAGTGAGTGTGTGAGTGTGAGTGAGTGAGAGTGAGTGAGAGTGTGTGAGAGTGTGTGAGAGTGTGTGAGAGTGTGTGTGAATGAGTGTGAGTGAGTGTGTGTGAGTGAGAGTGCGAGAGTGTGTGAGAGTGAGTGAGTGAGTGTGTAAAGTGTGAGTGTGAAGGATACTCACCAGGTGATAGGCCCCCTGCGAATCGGAGCAGCCACACTGGGAGAGTGGAACGCACTTCCTGTCACTCAGAACGAAGCCGGGGTCACACTCACAGCTCTCGACGCACGGACTCGAACAATTGGAGCGGCTGGGCAGGAGGCAGGTGCTGGGGCAGCCACTGGAGCACAGGTTGTACTGGGAGTTGGCTGGGCAAGGTATCGCTGTAAAACAATGGGGAGGGGTCACGGGGCGAACATACCCAGGGTAAACGGGGGGGGGGGGGGGGGATGTCGGGCGCCACGCGAGGGACTGACTTACCGCAGAAGTCCGGGGTCCTCCAGTTGTGCACGGTGGTCCCGGCCGTTTGGCAGGTGTCCGTGAAGGCCTGTAGCTGGTCGCAGAGGGGTGGCTGGTGTCCCTGGAACTGACACACATCGTACACACAGTTGTCGAAGTAAGGCTCGGGGTCCACGGTCCCAACACAGTCCCTGTTCACCAAAGGAAAGATTACGTCAAGGAACATCTTGGCTCGGGGTGCGGAAAGTTCCGGAGCGCAAGTCTTCAGTACCATGGCCGGAATATTCTCAAGGCCTATCGCCTTTGCAGTGTCCAGTCCCTTCAGCCGTTTCCGAATATCACGCGGGGTGAATCCTTGGCCGAAAGGTCTGAGATGCCGGGGACCTCCGGAGGAGACGGAGGTGGAAGACCCACCCCTGGCGATGGTGGTTGGCAAGTTCTTCGGCCTGGTCTTTCGCACACACTTGGCCGCGCTAAAATTGCCCATTGGTTTCCAAAGGCATAGGTGGGGGTTACGGGGAGGGGGCTGGAGATTGGGCAAAGGGGGGGGGGATGCTCTTTCGGAGCGTCTGTGGGAGGGGGGGGGGGCTGATACGATGGGCCGAATGGCCTCCTTCTGCATTGGACAGATTCGATGATCCTGTAGTGTTGCGTTTTTTTTTTTTGCAACGGAAATCTCTTACCTGAAGGGTCCCGTTGGGTCAGTGATGAGGCCACATTGCTTGTCGCTGATCACCTTGTCGTAGATGTCCCCCTCGCACGGAACTGGGTCAATCGAACGGCAGCTGGAATATAGACACACAGCATTGTGGGTATTCGCGGTTCGGTTCAAAGGGCAGCTGGACTCCGAAACATTAGCTGTGGCTTGCTTTGGAGGGGGTGGGTGGGGGGGGGGGGTAGGGTGGGGGAGAGAGTCGTGGGGGGGGGCCCCCAACAGAGAGGCCCGGGGCCTGGCCCAAAACCGGGTCCTCGAGCCTCGGTTGCGTTGCCCGATGACATCCCTGCGCTGTGCCCCCGCGCTCCAGTCAAACGTGGAACCGTCTGCCCCAGAGCCAGACAGAGCAACAGGTGGGCGAGAGGTCGGGTGCGGGGAGAGAGAGGGTGGGGCCGGCTTGCGAGGTGCCGATTTCCCTCACCCCGTCGGGCGGCCTCGCCGCCTGCTGCCTGGGGCGCCAAGGCGTAGGATCCCCGCTCCTCTCGCCCTCCTTTGAGACGCTCCTACCTCTTTGGCTCACTTGACGTAGTGGGCAGGATTCTCCGTCCCGCCAGCCTCGTTATCCGGCGCGGAACGCCCATGCAGGCAGCGGGGCTTTCCATTCCTGCAGCCGGCCAATGGGGTTTCCCATTGTGGGCATCACACCACCGGGAAACCCGCGGGCGCGCTGCTGGCAAGACGGAGGTTCCCACCGACAGAGGATCCGGCAGAACATCGCCTGACGCGGCTCAGTTTTGAACGTTATCGGTCAGCGTTCCAGGGTATTTATTGACGTGGCGGCCTGGGGAGCATCCCCCCCCCCAGCTCCTCAGTGACCCAGGCCCGGGGTATCTATCTCTCAAACGTCCTGTTGCACTCAACCCCGGTGTGAAACAGGCCACAAATCACTTTGGCCACCGCTGCCGGGATTCCAGCCCCCCACCATTTTCCATTGTTGGGCCAGAGCTTGACCGCTGACGATCGACGCCGCTCTCTGGCCGTCAGCACAGCACAGCCGGAGGACATCGGGCGGCCAATTCACGGTGGCTCAGTGGGGACCACGCTGTGATCAGTGCAGGAATTTCAGATCGATTGCATTCTATGTATCCGGTGCAGTAAGCCTGGGTTAGCGTGTGTTTGACCGCTGCAGTCACGTTTTTAAAAATCCTGGTTGGCAAGGCAGCTACGCTTTTTGGGAGCCAGAGGTGCAATTAAAGCATCGTAAAAGCTTGGGCTGATGGATATTTGTTTGGATTAAGGGGGTTCCCTGCGGAGTAGATAGTTGGAGACATTGTGGGACACTAATGGGAGGGGCTGGAGTACTAGGCATTCTAGCAGGGAAGGAGAGATTATTCAGTTGGTTCTTTGAGGTCAAACCATGAAGACAGTTCCTGAAGACTTCAGCAATACATCCTACATTGCTCTGACAGGATCCAGATCTTTCTCTTACAACAGTCTCAAAGAACATCTCTTAAGCAAGTGTGCCCGGGTTTTCTGACAGTATTTAAAAGTGGATTGGACTCTGAGAAGGTTCTGTTGTTTGAGTGGAAGTAAAGATAGCAGTTAAGGATTATTGGTTCACTGCATCGATTAGCATTGTTTAAGGGGTCATTGTAACTTATTTCCCTGTTTAATGTTAAGGACATTTTAATAAGGGCAGCACGGTGGCGCAGTGGTTAGCACTGGGACTGCAGCGCTGAGGACCCGGGTTCGAATCCTGACCCTGGGACACTGCCCGTGTGGATTTTGCACATTCTCCTCGTGTTCGCGTGGGTTTCGCCCCCACAACCCAAAGATGTGCAGGCGAGGTGGACTGGCTGCGCTAAACTGCCCCGTAATTGGAGAAAAAAAAAAATGGGTACTCTAAATTTAAAAAACATAAAAGAAAGTTTGTCTGAATACACCATATCCCGATGTCCTGGAGCGAGGTAACATTCCCTCACGGGCTTACAAAATGAAGATAAAATATCGGAGTATCTGTCCTGAATCCGAGCCACCGTCGGGGTTTGATCTGGTCCGGGATCGTAATACAATTGGGGCTCGTCCGGGATTGTAATGACACTCTCACCTGTGAAGGTCGTGGGTTCGAATCTCGCTGCAGGGATTTGGGGGCACATTGGTAGCTTTGACGTTTAGCTGCCCTTTGGGGGGGGTGGGGGAGGTGGGGAGGGTCAAGAACAAAGAACAAAGAAAAGTACAGCACAGGAACAGCGCCTTCGGCCCTCCAAGCCCGTGCCGACCATGCTGCCCGTCTAAACTAAAATCTTTTACACTTCCTGGGTCCATATCCCTCTATTCCCATCCTATTCATGTATTTGTCAAGATGCCCCTTAAATGTCACTATCGTCCCTGCTTCCACCACCTCCTCCGGCAGCGAGTTCCAGGCACCCATTAACCTCTGTGTAAAAAACTTGCCTCGTACATCTACTCTAAACCTTGCCCCTCGCACCTTAAACCTATGCCCCCTAGTAATTGACCCCTCTACCCCGGGGAAAAGCCTCTGACTATCCACTCTGTCTATGCCCCTCATAATTTTTTGGACCTCTATCAGGTCTCCCCTCAACCTCCTTCGTTCCAGTGAGAACAAACCGAGTTTATTCAACCGCTCCTCATAGCTCATGCCCTCCATACCAGGCAACATTCTGGTAAATCTCTTCTGCACCCTCTCTAAAGCCTCCACATCCTTCTGGTAGTGTGGCGACCAGAATTGAACACTATACTCCAAGTGTGGCCTAACTAAGGTTCTATACAGCTGCAACATGACTTGCCAATTCTTATACTAAATGCCCCGGCCAATGAAGGCAAGCATGCCGTCTGCCTTCTTGACTACCTTCTCCACCTGTGTCGCCCCTTTCAGTGACCTGTGGACCTGTACACCACAAGGTGACAATAAACGGAGGATCCGATCTCATGAAATAAAAGGTCATGGAACGTTTACAACATGCAAGGTGGCCATTTGACCCGCCACATCCATGCCGGCTCTCCACAAGAGCAACTCAGCTAGTTCCCGCCACCCCCCCCCCATGCCTCCGCCCCACTGTGACTACATTTCAAAAGACAATAGTCTTCAACTGGCTGTGAAGCATTTCCCGGGCATCACGAGGTGCTACGTAAATGCAAACTCTCTTGTTTTTCAAGTGTCCGCGGCTGACTGCCCGATTGGGATCCTTTCCCCCGACTCGCTGGACTGCCGAGAGAAGCCTAATCGAAACTGGCGGCCACAGGAGACGCGTTGGAGGAGGTGACCCGGCGCCGGGGGCGCCTCGGCGAAGGCTCTCACCTGTCGTCCTCGTCGTCTTTGGTCTTCCAACTGTCCCCGAACGTGGTGTCGTTCCCCGCCAAGGCCCCGTCCGGCTTGCGGTAGTCGTCGGCGGAGTCGCCGTTGAAGTCGCCACAGAGGCCACACATCTTCCCCTGGTAGGAACTGAGAGAGAAAAGAGGCCTTTACGACAGTGAGCTGGAGTGAATGTTCCGGAAGGTACCTCCAGAACAATGGCAGTGCGGCTGAGGATAACTCGCTATCAACAGGGGACGTCCCACGCGCGACAGATTTTAAATTATTTTTTCGCAAGGCCCCGCGTTTGTGGCCCATCCCTCATTGCCCCTCGGGAAGGTGGCGGGTGAGCCGCTGCGGCCTCTGTGGTGTAGGTACACCCACTGTGCTGTTAGGGAGGGAGTCCCAGGGTTTCGACCCAGCGACAGTGAAGGAGCGGCCGATATATTTCCTAGTCGGGATGGTGAGTGACTCAGAGGGGGACCTCCAGGTGGTGGGGTTCCCAGGTCTCTGCTGCCCTCGTCCTTCTAGATGGTAGAGGTGGTGGGTTTGGAAGGTGCTGCCTGAGGAGCCTCGGTGAGTTGCTGCAGTGCATCTTGTAGACGGTACACACGGCTGCCGCTGTGCGTCGGTCGGGGGGGGGAGTGAATGTTTGTGGAAGGGGGAACCAATCAAGCGGGGCTGCTTTGTCCTGGATGGTGTCGAGCTTCTTGAGTGTTGTTGGAGCTGCGCTCATCCAGGCAAGTGGAGAGTATTCCCTCACACTCCTGACTTGTGTCTTGTAGATGGTGGACAGGCTTTGGGGGGGGGGGTCAGGACGTGAGTTACTCTCCGCAGGATTCCCAGCCTCTGACCTGCTCTGGTAGCCACAGTATTAATGTGGCTGGGTCCAGTTCAGTTTCTGATCAATGGTAACCCCCAGGATGTTTTTTTGGGGGGAGGGGGGTGGAATTCAGCGATGGATAAGGGCAGTAGTTCACAATCGAGCTCATCGACATTGAGCAAATTGCCTCTTCATTGCAGTGTTAATGTAAGCCTACTTGTGACAATAATAAAGATTATTAAAGGTCAGGGGGCAGGCATTGCAATTTAGCTTAAATTTGGGGAGTTTGTATCTACCGTCAAGTATCTGCACACGGAGTTGCGTACACGCGTGTGAATTGGGTATACACGGGTATGTTAGGTACATCTCACTGCGTTTGGTATCCCAGAAGGCCAAGTGTGTATCTCTGTAGCTCGTGTGTGTGTGTCCGAGTGTATTGATGTTGGGTTTTCAGGCTGACTGAAGCTCAGAGGCATCTGCGTTCGCGAGGAAGGCACGCAGGAGGTAGCGCGTAGCTGCGAGGCTCGTTGCGTCCAGTTCTGGGCCGCCGCATTTCAGGGGGGGGGGCACGAAGACGAGGGAGAGAGGGCCGGGGAAGATTGACGGGAATAGTTCCAGGGACCAGGGGAACTCCAGCCGTGTCGATAGATTGGAGGGGGGAACGTTCAGAGGGGATTCGATCGAGGTGATCGGAATCGTGAGTGGTGCGGGGGTGGGGGGAAGGGGGCGTCTGGGACAGAGTCGATCGGGGGGGGGGACCGTTCCCATCGGTGGGAGGCTCGAGAGCGAGAGGGGCAGAGGTTGAAGGGGAAGGAGCGACGGAGACGGGAGGAGAAACAATCTCACGCACTGTCCGACAGCGCGGCGGAGGCAGGTCCGAGCGAGGCTCTCCGGGGGAACTGGATCTGAGGGGGGTGGGGAGGGATATGCCGGGTTACGGGGAGGATTGGCAATGGGCGAGTTCCTCATTTTGGTGAACCAGCGCAGGCCCGACGGAGCGAAGGGCCTCCCTCTGTGCAGTGGCCATTCCCTGGTTCGGTGAGGCTGTCACTGAGCGGAGGGGCCGAGGGGCGACTCACCCGGGCACGACGATCTTCACAAAATGGTTTCCGTCGTACTGCACTCGCAGGCCGAAATCCGTCTGCAGCAGCACGTATTGGCCGGATTGAGAGAGCTGGACCCTGCCCACCGTCTTGGGCAGCCGGACCCTCGTTTGTCCCACCTGCAATCAGAAGGGTTGGATTCGCCGTCAACCTTGCGGTAGGGCGGAACGCGAATATCATCGGGCAGGGAGACGTTTCGTGCCATTCGGCCCGTCGAGTCTGCACTGACCCTCTGGAAATAGCGCCCTCCCTCGCAACCCAGTAACCCCACCGAACCTTTTGGACGCCAAGGGGCAGTTTACCCTGGTTGGCCCACCCTAACCCGCGCACCTTTGGACTTGCGGGAGGAAACCGGGGCACCCGGAGGAAACCCACGCAGTCACAGGGAGAACGTGCAGACTCCGCACAGCCACCCGAGGCCCGGAATCTAACCCGGCAGCAGTGCTCACCCACCGTGCCACACTATCACTCAGCACCCAACTCAGGAACGGCGAATTTCAAACGCTCCCAGTTCTTGCCACAGGGGAAAATGGCGCTGATTCATTGGCAAGTAGACTCTGATTGGTTGAGATGTTGCCTCCCAAAGAGCAATGGGGGGGGGGACCATTGGCTCCCCAAGGTCCCGGGCAAATCAAACAAAAAAAGGGTGTAAGGCTTGGACGTGTCCCTTTTGTTTGCAGAGTCCGGGATCCTGCGTCACTTCTGCAAGTGTAAATGAGGCGTTCAACTGATTGCCGTAAACAGGCCGTTCGTGCAGCTGCTAACGCACTCGGGATTGTTCAGTAAGCGCTGCCCAATTGCGGCAACACATTTTAAAAATTAATTTATGGGATGTGGGCGTCGCTGGCCGGGCCCAGCGTTTTTTGCCCGGCCCTCATTTCCCCTTGGGAAGGTGGTGGGTGAGCCGCCTTCTGGAACCCGCTGCAGTCCCTAAGATGTAGGTGCATGGTGGAGGGATTCTCTGTCCCCACTGGCAGTGTACCCCCACCCCTGCGCCTCACCCCACCCGTCCATGGGATCCCCGGCAACGCGGGGCACCTTCCCCATTGACAAGCGGCGGGAGTAGACGCTCTTGCTGCCAGAGAGCCGCGCCCCGTCGAGGAACACGCCGGAGGGAGTGGATAATCCCCCCCTCGGTGTTCCGCTGTGGGCATCGCAAGCGCGGGCCGGCCGGGCGGACGGCACTCTGCCTGTTCCAAACTGAGGGCGGGTCCTGCCGCGGCCTGTGCGCCCGACAGCGCCCCCGCTCGCGAATGCATTCCCGGCGTCGCCCAATCGCACGGGAGGCGAAACCCCCCCTTTTTCAACTGCCGGCGGCTTCCTGTCGGGGGGAAATAACCCTCCTGTGCGGAAACACGACATGGTGGCAGCGGGAAAGCTGCTCCAATCCTTCACTGGTTCGGTCTGCGGCCTGCGCCGCCGCCATTGGCTCCAAGGTGGAGGGCGTTGCTGTGATTGGCTTATATCCAGCAGCAAAGAATCCTGGGTGTAAACAGACCAAGGTTTTGACCCTGTAGTCTGGAATCGGGGCAGGGCACTATTCATCAGGCACCCTTTCAAAAAGGTAACTCGCCAAATCGTCCTCATTCTTCCCTCGTCTCCCCCGTTCCCATTTGTGGGAGCAAAGCAAGGGTCGGTAAGAGGCTTGTCGTTATCAAAAACTAAACTAACGCAGGCATCAGACTGGCCAGGAAAGAGAAAGGGGCAACGAGAGAGGTAAGAAAGATTTAGACTGGGAGAGAGGAGCAGTGAGAGAGAGAGAGAGAGAGAGAGAGAGAGAAGAGGAGTGAGAGATAGAGAGAGAAGTGTAAGAGAGAAAAAAGAGGAGTGAGAAAGAGAGAGCGAGAGAAGAGGAGTGAGAGAGAGGAGGAGTGAGAGAGAAAAGAGGAGAGTGAGAGAGATGGAGAGAGAGAGAAGAGGCGTGAGAGATAGAGAGAAGTGTAAGAGAGAAAAAAAGAGGAGTGAGAAAGAGAGAGAGAGAGAGAAGTGCGAGAGAGGAGGAGTGAGAGAGAGAGAATAGGAGAGTGAGAGAGAGAGAGAGAGAGAGGTGAGGGAGAAGAGGAGTGAGAGAGAGAAGAGGAGAGTGAGAGAGAGAGAGAGAGAGAAGTGCGAGAGAGGAGTGAGAGAGAAAAGAGGAGAGTGAGAGAGAGAGAAGAGGAGAGTGAGAGAGAGAGAGAGAGAGAGGTGAGGGAGAAGAGGAGTGAGAGAGAGAGAAGAGGAGAGTGAGAGAGAGAGAGAGAGAAGTGCGAGAGAGGAGTGAGAGAGAAAAGAGGAGAGTGAGAGAGATGGAGAGAGGGAGAGGAGAAGAGGAGTGAGAGAGAGAGAAGAGGAGAGTGAGAGAGACGGAGAGAGAGAAGAGGAGTGAGAGAGAGAGAAGAGGAGAGTGAGAGAGACGGAGAGAGAGAAGAGGAGTGAGAGAGAGAGAGAGAGGAGCAGTGAGAGAGAGAAGAGGAGAGTGAGAGAGGGAGAGAGAGAGGAGAGAGAGAAGAGGAGTGAGAGAGAGAGAAGAGGAGAGTGAGAGAGAGAGAGAAGAGGAGTGAGAGAAAGAGAGAAAGAGAAGAGGCGAGTGAGAGAGTGAGAGAGAGAGAGAGAGAGAGAGAGAGGGAAGAGAGAGGAACGGGGGTAAGAGAGGGAGGGAGATGGAGAACAGGAGAGTGCGAGAGAGGGAGCGGGAGAGACAGTCGTGAGAGAAGAGGATGCGTTCCCTCTTACCCCTGATCTCACAGGGGCATCGCTGGTGAGTTGAGCTGTCCATGGCACTGGTACATTGTCGGGACCCCGACAATTTGTTGAGTGTCCTGTCTGATATGGAGTGTTGAGATTCGGGCATTTTGGCCCAGGCTGAGTTGCTACGCCAGGAAGTTTCAGAGGGAAGGCTAAACGGCAGCCATTGCTGAGGGATCTGGGGTCACACGTAGGCCAGACTGGGGTCAGGCCGGCAGATTTCCGGGGGGGGCGGGGAGGGGAGGAAACCAACCAGAACTCTGCGGTTTTTCAGCAGTGTGACGGAGATGTCCTCGATGGTGATGTAGAGTTTCCTCAGGTATGTGGCTCCGGGTAAACCCCTCTCCTCGTTCTTTCCCTCAACACTGAACCAGGGACCTGGAAAAAAACCAAACCGCATCCTGAGGGGAGTCACAGTGATTACTGACACACTCACACTGACACACTCACACTGACACACTCACACTGACACACTCACACTGACACACTCTCACTGACACACTCACACTGACACACTCTCACTGACACACTCACTCACACTGACACACTCACACACACTGACACTGACACACACACTCTCACTGACACACTCACTCACACTGATACACTCACACACACTGACACTGACACACACACTCTCACTGACACACTCACTCACACTGATACACTCACACACACTGACACTGACACACACACTCTCACTGACACACTCACTCACACTGATACACTCACACACACTGGCACAGTCACACTGGCGCACTCACATTGACACACTCACACCGACACACTCACGCTGGCACACTCACTGACACACTCACTCACACTGATACACTCACACACACTGGCACACTCACACTGGCACACTCACACTGGCACACTCACACTGGCACACTCACTCACACTGACACACACTCACACTGACACACTCACACTGGCAGGCTCACACTGACACACTCACATGACACACTCTCACTGACACACTCTCACTGACACATTCACACTGACACACTCTCACTGACACACTCACACTGACACACTCACATGACACACTCACTGGCAGGCTCACACTGACACACACATGATACACTCACTGGCAGGCTCACACTGACACACTCACATGACACACTCACACACACTGACACACTCTCACTGACACATTCACACTGACACACTCACACTGACACACTCACAGCGACACACACTCACACTGACACACTCACACACACTGACACACTCACACACACTGACACACTCACACACACTGACACTGACACACACACTCTCACTGACACACTCACTCACACTGATACACTCACACACACTGGCACACTCACACTGGCGCACTCACACTGACACACTCACACCGACACACTCACGCTGGCACACTCACTGACACACTCACTCACACTGATACACTCACACACACTGGCACACTCACACTGGCACACTGACCCACTCACACACTCTCACTGACACACTCACTCACACTGACACACTCACACTGGCACACTCACACTGGCACACTCACTCACACTGACCCACACTCACACTGGCACACTCACACTGGCAGGCTCACACTGACACACTCACATGACACACTCTCACTGACACACCCTCACTGACACACTCTCACTGACACACTCTCACTGACACACTCACACTGACACACTCACATGACACACTCACTGGCAGGCTCACACTGACACACACATGATACACTCACTGGCAGGCTCACACTGACACACTCACATGACACACTCACACACACTGACACACTCTCGCTGACACATTCACACTGACACACTCACACTGACACACTCACAGCGACACACACTCACACTGACACACTCACACACACTGACACACTCACACACACTGACACTGACACACACACTGACACTGACACACACACTCTCACTGACACACTCACTCACACTGATACACTCACACACTGCACACTCACACTGGCGCACTCACACTGACACACTCACACCGACACACTCACGCTGGCACACTCACTGACACACTCACTCACACTGATACACTCACACACACTGGCACACTCACACTGGCACACTGACACACTCACACACTCTCACTGACACACTCACTCACACTGACACACTCACACTGACACACTCACACTGGCACACTCACACTGGCACACTCACTCACACTGACACACACTCACACTGGCACACTCACACTGGCAGGCTCACACTGACACACTCACATGACACACTCTCACTGACACACCCTCACTGACACATCACACTGACACACTCTCACTGACACACTCACACTGACACACTCACATGACACACTCACTGGCAGGCTCACACTGACACACTCACATGACACACTCACACACACTGACACACTCTCACTGACACATTCACACTGACACACTCACGCTGACACTCACAGTGACACACACTCACACTGACACACTCACACACACTGACACACTCACACTGACACGCTCACACTGGCACTCTCACACTGACACGCTCACACACACTGACACACTCACACTGACACGCTCCACACTGGCATTCTCACACTGACACGCTCACACACACTGACACACTCTCACTGGCACACTCATGCTGACACCTCACACTGACACACTCACACACACTGACGCACACACTGACACACTCAACACCACTGACACACTCACACCCTGACACACTCACACTCACACACTCACACAAACTCACACTGACACACTCGCATTGGGAACACTCACACTGGCACGCTCACACTGACACACACACACACTGACACACACACACACACTGACACACTCTCACTGGCACACTCACGCTGACACACTCACACACACTGATGCACACACTGACACACTCACACACACTGGCACACTCACACTGACACACTCACACGGACACACACTGACACACTCTCACTGACACACTCACACTGACACACTCACACTGACACACTCACACTGGCGCGCTCTCACTGACACACTCTCACTGACACACTCACACTGACACACACACTCACATTGACACACTCACTGACACATTCGCACATACACTCACACTAACTCACACACTAACACACTCGCATACACTCACATACACTCACACTGCCACACTCACATACACACACTAACTCGCACACTGACACACACACTCACACATGCAGACACAAACACTGGCACACACACTCACACTGGCATACTCACACTGACTCACACACTCACGCACTTACACACACTCACACATACACTGACACAGAGGGTAGTGGGTGCCTGGAACTCGCTGCGGAGGAGGTGGTGGAAGCAGGGACGATAGGGACATTTAAGGGGCATCTTGACAAATACATGAATAGGATGGGAATAGAGGGATACGGACCCAGGAAGTGTAGAAGATTGTAGTTTAGTCGGGCAGCATGGTCGGCACGGGCTTGGAGGGCCTGTTCTGTGCTGTACTTTTCTTTGTTCTGACACAATCACATTGACACACTCACACACACAGAGACACGCACTGACACACTCAACTCACTCACTTACACACACTCCACACACTCCATAAGACCATAAGACAGGAGCAGAATTAGGCCACTCGGCCCATCGAGTCTGCTCCGCCATTCAACCATGGCTGATATTTTCTCATCCCCATTCTCCTGCTTTCTCCCCATAACCCCTGATCCCCTCATTAATCAAGAACCTATCTATCTCTGTATTAAGGACACTCAGTGAATTGGCCTCCACAGCCTTCTGCGGCAAAGGAGTTCCACAGATTCACCACCCCTCTGGCTGAAGAAATTCCTCCTGATCTCTGTTTTAAAGGATCGTCCCTTTAGTCTGAGATTGTGTCCTCTGATTCTAGTTTTTCCTACAAGTGGAAACATCCTCTCCACGTCCACTCTCTCCAGGCCTCGCATCCTGTCAGTTTCAATAAGATCCCCCCTCATCCTTCTAAACTCCACCGAGTACAGACCCAGAGTCCTGAACCGCTCCTCGTACGACAAGCTCTTCATTCCAGGGATCATTCTTGTGAACCTCCCTCTGGACCCTTTCAAGGCCGGCACATCCTTCCTTAGATACGGGGCCCAAAACTGCTCACAATACTCCAAATGGGGCCTGACCAGAGCCTTATGCAGCCTCAGAAGTACATCCCTGCTCTTGTATTCTAGCCCTCTCGACATGAACTCTAACATTGGCATTTGCCTTCCTAACTGCCGACTGAACCTGCACGTTAACCTGAAGAGAATCGTGGACAAGGACTCACACTGACACACTCACACACACACATTGATGCACACACTCACACACTGATACACATACATACACACTGACATAATCACACTGACACTCACACTGACACTCACACATTGACACACACACATTTACACACACACTCTTTTACACACACACTCTTTCACACACACACACACATTGACAAACTCCCTACACACACTCACACACATAATGACACACTGACACGCACACACAGGCTCGTGTTCGCCCGTGGGGGAACAAAGGGGCGAATGTCGCGGGTCCGCCTCCTTCTGCCGAAACTGGCTTTTCCCGGAATGGATGATTGTGGGTTTATCCATTCCTTGTCCGTCACTGCGTACCAGGGTTATTCACACAGCTCCTGGCAAGGGTGTAGGTGCAGGTTGCCCAGGAATATAAACTTCCTCCTGTCGAAGGATATGTAATGAGGATCTCCGGAGACGATGCAGGAACCATCTGTCAGGAAAAACAGGATCAAGGTGAATTATTGGCCCGATTCAGATCCGAAATTCCAACACTCCCTTCGCTGGTCTCCCACATTGTAACCTCCACGGACTAGCTCTATCAAAACTCTCAAAGACTGACCCCCCAGGCTCACTGCCATCCACCCCTCACCCTCTGTGCTCACTGACCCTTCACCCCTCACCCACTGTGCTCACTGACCCTTCACCCCTCACCCCCTGTGCTCACTGCCATCCACCCTCACCCCCTGTGCTCACTGACCCTTCACCCCTCACCCCCTGTGGTCACTGACCCTCACCCCTCATCCCTGTGGTCACTGACCCTTCACCTCTCACCCCCTGTGCTAACTGACCCTTCACCCCTCACCACTTGTGCTCACTGACCCATCACCTCTCACCCCCTGTGCTCACTGACCCTTCACCCCTCACCCCCCTGTGCTCACTGACCCTTCGCCCCTCACCTCCTGTGGTCACTGACCCTTCACCCCCTCATCCCCTGTGCTCACTGACCCCTTCACCCCTCACCCCTTGTGCTCACTGACCCTTCACCTCTCATCCCCTGTGCTCACTGACCCTCCACCCCTCACCCCTTGTGCTCACTGACCCTTCACCTCTCATCCCTGTGCTCACTGACCCTTCACCCCTCAACCCTTGTGCTCACTGACCCCCTTCACCCCTCACCCCCTGTGCTCACTGACCCTTCACCTCTCACCCCCTGTGGTCACTGACCCTTCACCCCTCACCCCTCTGTGGTCACTGACCTTTCACCCCTCACCCCCTGTGCTCACTTGACCCTTCACCCCTCAACCCCCTGTGCTCACTGACCCTTCACCTCTCACCCCCTGTGCTCACTGACCTTCACCCCTCACCCCCTGTGCTCACTGACCCTTCACGCCTCACCCCCTGTGCTCACTGACCCTTCACCTCTCATCCCCTGTGCTCACTGACCCTTCAACCCTCACCCCCTGTGCTCACTGACCCTTCACCTCTCACCCCCTGTGGTCACTGACCCTTCACCCCTCACCCCCTGTGCTCACTGACCCTTCACCCCTCACCCCCTGTGCTCACTGACCCTTCACCCCTCACCCCTTGTGGTCACTGACCCATCACCCTCTCACCCCCTGTGGTCACTGACCCTTCACCTCTCACCCCCTGTGCTCACTGACCCTTCACCTCTCACCCCCTGTGCTCACTGAACCTTCAGTCTCTCTCTCTGTCTCTCTCTTTCTGTCTCTCTCTCACTCTGTCTCTCTCTCTCTCTCAGTCTCTCTCTCTGTCTCTCTCTCGCTCTCTGTCTCTCTCTCTCTCTCTCTCTCTCTGTCTCTCTCTCTGTCTCTCTCTCTCTGTCTCTCTCTCTCTGTCTCTCTCTCGCTCTCTATCTAGTTCTCTCTCCCTCTCGCTCGCTCTCGCTTCTCTCTCGCTCTCTATCTCACTCTCTATCTCTCTCTCTCTCTCGTTCTCTATCTCGCTCTCTATCACTCTCTTGTCTCACTCTTGTGGTAATACGAGGTATTACAGTACCTGAGAGGTGGATGCCCATTGGCTGGACCCAGGAGTCTACCATTGGCTGATGTACATAGCTCCGCTGTGAGAGGCGGGGTATAAGAACCGATGTCGTCCCAGCAGCCTTCACTTTCTGTATCGAAGCTGCTGGGTACAGTTCTAGCAGATTAAAGCCGATTAGTTATGACTCACCTTGTCTTGAGAGTAATTGATTGCGCATCAACTCTCTCTCTCTCTCTCTCTCTGTCTCTCTCCGATAGCGAGATAGAGAGCGAGATAGAGTGAGAGAGAGAGTGAGAGAGAGAGCGAGAAAGAGACAGAGAGAGAGAGAGAGTGAGAGAGAGAGTGAGAGAGAGAGAGTGAGAAAGAGAGAGAGAGAGAGCGAGTTAGAGAGCGAGAGAGAGAGCGAGATAGAAAGCGAGATAGAGAGCGAGAGACAAAGAGAGAGACAGAGAGTGAGAGAGAGAGTGAGAGAGAGAGTGAGAGAGAGAGTGAGAGAGAGAGTGAGAGAGAGAGTGAGAGAGAGAGTGAGAGAGAGAGTGAGAGAGAGAGTGAGAGAGAGAGTGAGAGAGAGAGAGAGAGAGAGAGAGAGAGAGAGAGTGAGAGTGAGAGAGAGAGTGAGAGAGAGAGTGAGATAGAGAGTGAGATAGAGAGCGAGATAGAGAGCGAGATAGAGACAGAGAGAGAGCGAGGATAGAGAGAGAGACAGAGAGCGAGATAGAGAGCAAGATAGAGAGCAAGATAGAGAGCGAGAGAGACAAAGAGAGAGACAGAGAGAGAGATAGAGAGTGAGATAGAGAGCGAGATAGAGAGCGCGATAGAGAGCGATTTAGAGAGCGAGAGGAGAGCGAGAGAGAGCGAGAGAGAGAGCGAGAGAGAGAGCGAGTTAGAGAGCGAGATAGAGAGCAAGATAGAGAGCGAGATAGAGAGCGCGATAGAGAGCGATTTAGAGAGCGAGATAGAGAGCGAGATAGAGAGCGAGATAGAGAGCGAGAGAGAGAGCGAGTTAGAGAGCGAGATAGAGAGCGAGATAGAGAGCGAGATAGAGAGCGAGATAGAGAGCGCGATAGAGAGCGATTTAGAGAGCGAGATAGAGAGCAAGAGAGACAAAGAGAGAGACAAAGAGAGAGTGAGATAGAGAGTGAGATAGAGAGTGAGATAGAGAGTGAGAGAGAGAGTGAGAGAGAGAGTGAGAGAGAGAGTGAGAGAGAGAGTGAGAGAGAGAGTGAGAGAGAGAGTGAGAGAGAGAGTGAGAGAGAGAGTGAGAGAGAGAGTGAGATAGAGAGTGAGAGAGAGAGTGAGAGAGAGAGTGAGAGAGAGAGTGAGAGAGAGAGTGAGAGAGAGAGTGAGAGAGTGAGATAGAGTGAGATAGAGTGAGATAGAGTGAGATAGAGAGTGAGATAGAGAGTGAGATAGAGAGTGAGATACAGAGCGAGAGAGAGTGTGAGAGAGAGAGAGATAGAGAGCAAGATAGAGAGCAAAATAGAGACTGAGAGAGAGTGAGAGAGAGTGAGAGAGAGAGTGAGAGAGAGAGTGAGAGAGAGAGTGAGAGAGAGAGTGAGAGA
Organism: Scyliorhinus torazame; assembly: GCF_047496885.1. Classification (NCBI taxonomy): domain Eukaryota; kingdom Metazoa; phylum Chordata; class Chondrichthyes; order Carcharhiniformes; family Scyliorhinidae; genus Scyliorhinus; species Scyliorhinus torazame. The sequence goes on from NC_092737.1 coordinate 18,051,750, forward strand.
GAGAGTGAGAGAGAGAGTGAGAGAGAGAGTGAGAGAGAGAGAGCGAGATAGAGACAGAGAAAGTGTGAGAGATAGAGAGAGATAGAGAGTGAGGTAGAGACAGACAGAAAGAGTGAGATAGAGAGTGAGAGAGAGAGGGACAGAGTGAGGGAGGCAGAGAGACAGAGACAGAGAGTGAGAGAGAGCGAGGTAGAGACAGAGAGAGTGAGAGAGAGAGTAAAAGCGAGAGCGAGATAGAGACAGAGAGGGAGTCTATCTCACTCTCTATCTTGCTCTCTATCTCACTCTCTCTCTGTCTCTATCTCGCTCTCTATCTCGCTCTCTCTCACTCTCTCTCTCACTCGCTCTCTCTCTCTTTCACTCCTCTCTCACTCTCTCTCTGTCTCTATCTCGCTCACTATCACGCTCTCTATCTCGCTCTCAATCTCGCTCTCTACCTCGCTCTCTATCTTGCTCTCTCCCTCGCACTCTCTCTCGCTCTCTCTCTCGCTCTCTCACTCATTCACTCGCTCTCTATCTCGCTCTCTATCTCACTCACTCTCTCTCTCTCGCGCGCGCGCTCTCTCTCTCGCTCTCCCTCGCTCTCTATCTCGCTTTCTATCTCGCTCTCTCTCTCGCTCTCTATCTCTCTCTCTCTCTCACTCACTCTCTCACTCTCTATCTCGATTTCCACCTTGCTCTCTATCTTGCTTTCTATCTCTCTCTCTCACTCCCTCTCTCGCTCTCTCTCGCTCTCTAGCTCGCTCTCTATCTCGCTCTCTATCTCGCTCTCTATCTCGCTCTCTCTATCTCGCTATCTATCTCGCTCTCTCTCGCTCTCTTGCTTTCTCTCTCGCTCTCTATCTCGCTCTGTATCTCGCTCTCTCTCTGAATCTCTCAATCTCTCTTTCTATCTCGCTCTCTATCTCGCTCTGTATCTCGCTCTCTCTCTCACTCTCTCTCGCTCTTTCTCGCTCTCTATCTCGTTCTCTATCTCGCTCTCTCTCGCTCTCTATCTCACTCTCTATCTCTCTCTCATTCTCTATCTCGCTCTCTACCTCGCGCTCTCTCTCGCGCTCTCTCTCGCGCTCTCTCTCGCGCTCTCTCTCGCTCTCTATCTCGCTCTCTATCTCGCTCTCTATCTCGCTCTCTATCTCGCTCTCTATCTCGCTCTCTATCTCGCTCTCTATCTCGCTCTCTATCTCGCTCTCTATCTCGCTCTCTATCTCGCTCTCTATCTCGCTCTCTATCTCGCTCTCTATCTCACTCTCTATCTCACTCTCTATCACTCTCTTGTCTCACTCTTGTGGTAATACGAGGTATTGCGGTACCTGAGAGGTGGATGACCATTGGCTAGACCCAGGAGTCTACATTGGCTAACGTACATAGCTCCGCCCTGAGAGGCGGGGTATAAGAACCAATGCCGTCCCAGCAGCCTTCACTTTCTGTATCGAAGCTGCATTAATCTAGCTGATTAAAGCCGATTAGTTATGACTCATCTTGTCTCGAGAGTAATTGATTGCGCATCAACTCTCTCTCTCTGTCTCTCTCTGATAGCGAGATAGAGTGAGAGAGAGAGTGAGAGAGAGAGTGAGAGAGAGAGCGAGAAAGAGACAGAGAGAGAGTGAGAGAGAGAGTGAGAGAGAGAGAGAGAGAGAGAGAGCGAGTTAGAGAGCGAGATAGAGAGCGAGAGATAGAGCGAGATAGAGAGCGAGATAGAGAGCGAGATAGAGAGCGAGTTAGAGAGCGAGTTAGAGAGCGAGTTAGAGAGCGAGTTAGAGAGCGAGTTAGAGAGCGAGATAGAGAGCGAGAGAGAGAGCGAGAGAGAGAGCGAGATAGAAAGCTAGATAGAGAGCGAGAGACAAAGAGAGAGATAGAGAGTGAGAGAGAGAGTGAGAGAGAGAGTGAGAGAGAGAGTGAGAGAGAGAGTGAGAGAGAGAGCGAGAGCGAGAGAGAGAGCGAGAGAGAGAGCGAGAGAGAGAGCGAGAGAGAGAGATAGAGAGCAAGATAGAGAGCGAGAGAGACAAAGAGAGAGATAGAGAGTGAGATGGAGAGTGAGATAGAGAGTGAGAGAGAGTGAGATAGAGAGTGAGATAGAGAGTGAGATAGAGAGTGAGAGAGAGCGAGAGAGAGAGCGAGAGAGAGAGCGAGAGAGAGAGCGAGAGAGAGTGCGAGAGAGAGAGCGAGAGAGAGAGCGAGAGAGAGAGCGAGTTAGAGAGCGAGATAGAGAACGCGATAGAGAGCGATTTAGAGAGTGAGAGAGAGCGAGATAGAGAGCGAGATAGAGAGCGAGAGAGAGAGCGAGATAAAGAGCGAGAGAGAGAGCGAGATAGAGAGCGCGATAGAGAGCAATTTAGAGAGCGAGAGAGAGCGAGATAGAGAGCGAGAGAGACAAAGAGAGAGTGAGATAGAGAGTGAGATAGAGAGTGAGATAGAGAGTGAGATAGAGAGTGAGATAGAGAGTGAGATAGAGAGTGAGATAGAGAGCGAGAGAGAGTGTGAGAGAGAGACAGATAGAGAGCAAAATAGAGAGTGAGAGAGAGTGAGAGAGAGAGTGAGAGAGAGAGTGAGAGAGAGAGTGAGAGAGAGAGTGAGAGAGAGAGTGAGAGAGAGAGTGAGAGAGAGTGAGAGAGAGAGAGCGAGATAGAGACAGAGAAAGTGTGAGAGATAGAGAGAGATAGAGAGTGAGGTAGAGACAGACAGAAAGAGCGAGATAGTGAGTGAGAGAGAGAGGGACAGAGTGAGGGAGGCAGAGAGACAGAGACAGAGAGTGAGAAAGAGCGAGGTAGAGACAGAGAGAGTGAGAGAGAGAGTAAAAGCGAGAGCGAGATAGAGACAGAGAGGGAGTCTATCTCACTCTCTATCTTGCTCTCTATCTCACTCTCTCTCTGTCTCTATCTAGCTCTCTATTTCGCTCTCTCTCTCTCTCGCGTGCGCGCTCTCTCTCTCACTCTCCCTCGCTCTCTATCTCGCTTTCTATCTCGCTCTCTATCTCGCTCTCTATCTCTCTCTCTCTCACTCTCTCTCTCACTCTCTCTCTCACTCTCTATCTCGATTTCCACCTTGCTCTCTATCTTGCTTTCTATCTCTCTCTCTCACTCCCTCTCTCGCTCTCTCTCCCTCTCTAGCTCGCTCTCTATCTTGCTCTCTATCTCGCTCTCTATCTCGCTCTCTCTCGCTCTCTCTTGCTTTCTCTCTCGCTCTCTATCTCGCTCTGTATCTCAATCTCTCAATCTATCTTTCTACCTCGCTCTCTATCTCGCTCTGTATCTCGCTCTCTCTCTCACTCTCTCTCGCTCTTTCTCGCTCTCTCTCTCGTTCTCTCTCTCGCTCTCTCTCTTGCTCTCTATCTCACTCTCTATCTCTCTCTCTCTCTCGTTCTCTATCTTGCTCTCTATCTCGCTCTCTATCTCGCTCTCTATCTCGCTCTCTATCGCTCTCTATCGCTCTCTATCTCGCTCTCTATCTCGCTCTCTATCTCGCCCTCTATCTCGTTCTCTATCTCACTCTCAATCTCGCTCTCTCTCTCGCTCTCTCTCTCGCTCTCTCTCTCACTCTTTCACTCGCTTTCTATCTCGCTCTCTATCTCGCTCTCTATCTCGCTCTCTATCTCTCTCTCTCTCTCACTCTCTCTCTCACTCTCTATCTCGATTACCACCTTGCTCTCTAACTCGCTTTCTATCTCTCTCTCTCACTTCCTCTCTCGCTCTCTCTCCCTCTCTAGCTCGCTCTCTATCTTGCTCTCTATCTCGCTCTCTATCTCGCTCTCTCTCGCTCTCTCTTGCTTTCTCTCTCGCTCTGTATCTCAATCTCTCAATCTCTCTTTCTATCTCGCTCTCTATCTCGCTCTCTATCTCGCTCTCTCCCTCACTCTCTCTCGCTCTTTCTCGCTCTCTATCTCGCTCTCTATCTCGTTCTCTATCTCGCTCTCTCTCTCGCTCTCTATCTCACTCTCTATCTCTCTCTCTCTCTCGTTCTCTATCTTGCTCTCTATCTCGCTCTCATCTCGCTCTCTCTCTCGCTCTCTAAATCGCTCTCTACCTCGCTCTCTACCTCTCTCTCTCACTCTCTCTCGCTCTCTATCTCGCTCTCTCTCTTCGCTCTCTCTCTCGCTCTCTCTCTCGCTCTCTCTCTCTCGCTCTTTCACTCGCTCTCTATCTCGCTCTCTATCTCACTCTCTCTCTCTCTCGCGTGCGCGCTCTCTCTCTCACTCTCCCTCGCTCTCTATCTCACTCTCTATCTCGCTCTCTATCTCTCTCTCTCTCTCACTCTCTCTCTCACTCTCTATCTCGATTTCCATCTTGCTCTCTATCTTGCTTTCTATCTCTCTCTCTCACTCCATCTCTCACTCTCTCTCCCTCTCTAGCTCGCTCTCTATCTTGCTCTCTCTCGCTCTCTCTTGCTTTCTCTCTCGCTCTCTATCTCGCTCTGTATCTCAATCTCTCAATCTCGCTCTCTATCTCGCTCTCTATCTCGCTCTCTATCTCGCTCTCTATCTCGCTCTCTCTCTCACTCTCTCTCGCTCTTTCTCGCTCTCTATCTCGCTCTCTATCTCGCTCTCTCTCTCGCTCTCTATCTCACTCTCTATCTCTCTCTCTCTCTCGTTCTCTATCTTGCTCTCTATCTCGCTCTCTATCTCGCTCTCTATCTCGCTCTCTATCTCGCTCTCTATCTCGCTCTCTATCTCGCTCTCTATCTCGCTCTTTATCTCGCTCTCTATCGCTCTCTATCGCTCTCTCTCGCTCTCTATCTCGCTCTCTATCTCGTTCTCTATCTCACTCTCAATCTCGCTCTCTTTCTCGCTCTCTATCGCGCTCTCTCTCTCACTCTCTTCGTTCTCGCTCGCTCTCTATCTCGCTCTCTATCTTGCTCTCTCTCGCTCTCTCGCTTTCTCTCTCGCTCTCTATCTCACTCTCTATCTTGCTCTCTATCTCGCTCTCTATCTCGATCTCTCTCGCTCTCTATCTCGCTCTCTATCTCGCTCTCTATCTCGCTCTCTATCTCGCTCTCTATCTCGCTCTCTCTCTCGCTCTCTCGCTCTCTATCTCGCTATCTATCTCGCTCTCTATCTCGCTCTCTACCTCGCGCTCTCTCTCGCTCTCTATCTCGCTCTCTATCTCGCTCTCTATCTTGCTCTCTATCTCGCTCTCTATCTCGCTCGCTATCTCGCTCTCTATCTCGCTCTCTATCTCGCTCTCTATCTCGCTCTCTCTCTCAATCTCTCTCTCAATCTCTCTCTCAATCTCTCTCTCAATCTCTCTCTCAATCTCTCTCTCAATCTCTATCTCGCTTTCTCTCTCACTCTCTATCTCGCTCTCTCTCGCTCTCTATCTCGCTCTCTATCTCTCTCTCTCTCTCAATCTCTCTCAATCTCTCTCTCGTTCTCTATCTCGCTCGCTCTCGCTCTCTCTCGCTTTCTCGCTCTCTATCTCACTCTCTATCTCTCTCACTCTCTCGTTCTCTATCTCGTTCTCTATCTCGCTCTCTATCTCGCTCTCTATCTCGTTCTCTATCACGCTCTGTCTCGCTTTCTCTCTCAATCTCTCTCTCGTTCTCTATCTCGTTCTCTATCTCGTTCTCTATCTCGTTCTCTATCTCGTTCTCTATCTCGCTCTCTATCTCGCTCTCCATCTCGCTCTCTATCGCGCTCTCTCTCTCAATCTCTCTCTCGCTTTCTCTCTCGCTCTCTATCTCGCTCTCTATCTCGCTCTCTCTCTCAATCTCTCAATCTCTCTCTCGCTCTCTATCTCGCTCTCTATCTCGCTCTCTACCTTGCTCTCTATCTTGCTCTCTCTCTCACTCTCTCTCGTTCTCTCTCGCTCTCTATCTCGCTCTCTATCTCGCTCTCTCTCGTTTTCTCTCTCGCTTTCTCTCTTGCTCTCTATCTCGCTCTTCATCTCGCTCTCTATCTCTCTCGCTCTCTATCTCGCTCTCTATCTCGCTCTCTATCTCACTCTCTCTCACACTCTCTATCTCGCTCTCTACACCCGCTCTCTCTCGCTCTCTATCTCACTCTCTATCTCGCTCTCTCTCTCAATCTCTCTCTCAATCTCTCTCTCGTTCTTTCTCTCGCTCTCTATCTCTCTCTCGCTTTCTCTCTCGCTCTCTATCTCGCTCTCTATCTCGCTCTCTCTCGCTCTCTATCTCGCTCTCTCTCTCAATCTCTCTCTCAATCTCTCTCTCGCTTTCTCTCTCGCTCTCTATCTCGCTCTCTATCTCGCTCTCTATCTCACTCTCTCGCTCTCTCTCTCGCTCTCTATCTCGCCCTCTATCTCGCGCTCTCTCTCGCGCTCTCTCTCGCTCTCTATCTCACTCTCTATCTCACTCTCTATCTCGCTCTCTATCTCAATCTCTCTCTCAATCTCTCTCTCAATCTCTCTCTCATTCTTTCTCTCGCTCTCTATCTCTCTCTCGCTTTCTCTCTCGCTTTCTCTCTCGCTCTCTATCTCGCTCTCTATCTCGCTCTCTCTCGCTCTCTATCTCGCTCTCTCTCTCAATCTCTCTCTCAATCTCTCTCTCGCTTTCTCTCTCGCTCTCTATCTCGCTCTCTATCTCGCTCTCTATCTCGCTCTCTATCTCGCTCTCTACCTTGCTCTATATCTCGCTCTCTCTCTCACTTTCTCTCTCACTCTCTATCTCGCTCTCTATCTAGCTCTCTCTTGCTCTCTATCTCGCTCTCTATCTCGCTCTCTATCTCGCTCTCTCTCTCAATCTCTCTCTCAATCTCTCCCTCGCACTCTCCCTCGCACTCTCGCTCTCTCTCTCGCTCTCTCTCTCGCTCTCTCTCTCGCTCTCTCTCTCGCTCTCTCTCTCGCTCTCTATCTCGCTCTCGCTCTCGTTCTCTCTCTCGCTCTCCCTCTCGCTCTCTATCTCGCTCTCTATCTTGCTCTCTATCTCGCTCTCCCTCCCTCTCTATCTCGCTCTCTCTCTCAATTTCTCTCTCAATCTCTCTCTCGTTCTCTATCTCGTTCTCTATCTCGTTCTCTATCTCGCTCT